>NW_008795018.1:6577020-6588026 GCF_000699145.1 Aptenodytes forsteri
CCACCTCGCTACAACCTCCTTTCAGGTAGTTGTAGAGAGCGATGAGGTCTGCCCTGAGTCTCCTTTTCTCCAGGCTAAACAACCCCAGTTCCCTCAGCTGCTCCTCATAAGACTTGTTCTCCAGACCCTTCAGCAGCTTCATTACTCTTCTTTGGATGTTCTCCACAACATATTTTAAAACAGTACTTAAAATGGAAAATGGGTTTCTAATGACACAACCAATTGGTTTTACACTTCTTGGAATTTCATGACTGCATCCACAGAAGTGTTGATACAGAGTATCAACTATGGCATTGGCACCTTTTTCCTATGGATCAAGTCCTAATTTGACAAATCATATTAATTCAAAATAAAAGTGATTCATAAGTCATGGGGAACCCCCCAAAAAAGGAAAAGAAAGAAGTAACAGAAGTGATTAGATATAGCTTTTTTCTTAAGATATTACAAGTAGGGATAGTAAGGGCCCTTGCAAACATTTGGAAATATTCTCTTTAAATGTCTGATCTCAGGGCATTGACAAGTATGTTATTTTTCTTCAAAGGCTACTTCTGTAAAATTTACTCCCTACTGATCAACATTTTATCATTATAATTTTAACAGAGAATACTTTTTCGTAGTGCAATTTAGTTATGAATGAACAGCTTAGGTTACGTCAAAATGTCCATTATAATACCATTTTTGCTCAGCTATGCTTCCTTAGCTACTTATGCTGGAAAGAAAATAATCTGTTAGTCAACTGTGATTGCTTCCTTTCCCTTTATCCAGATAGTTGCTCAGATTTCTTTTTTTAAAGGACATCTCTACCCTGTACTAGTATAGAGAGCTATGTATAGATAAATAAATATATAGATAAATATATAAATAGAGCTACACAGCAGAGTACAGGGAAACCAATATGAGATTTAAAGAAGTTAGATCAGTTACTGGATATAGTCCAGTTAAGTGGCCTTGAGCTCTGGCTGGGGTAATTTTTTTTTAATCAGTAATTTACCTTATTAAGAGCCACATGTGCACTAATTTACCTTATGTGAAGCTCTATGCTGCCGTAGCCACAGTGTTCTGGGTACCTAACACAGCCTGGATTTCTTTATTCTGTTCTGCAGTGTGTGATGCTGAAGAGACTGTATTAGTTCTTGGTAGAGTGGAGCAAAGAAGGCAAGGGTGCAGATTAATGGGCATGTCTGGCAGGTCAAGAACTCCCCAAATTATTTTAGCTGTCAGTAAGAAGCATGGGATTCAGAAGGGGGGAAAGAGATAAGACCAAGTGCTAGATGTGTAAAGACATCTTTATGCAACATTGCCATACCTTATTTTTCAGTACTTATCTGGATTCTCAGTATTAAATGGGGAAAATAACTTTTTCTTTTTCCCCCCATGAAAATCTTAACCTCTTTGTGAATAAGAATGGCTACAGAAAGATGGCTCAGACAAATGTCTGAACTAAAAAATCTGAGTTTCTGTTGAGAATCTTCATTGATATTCTCTTCTAGTTTATCCTCTGATTCCAGCACTTCAAATTTCCTCCTTGAGTATCCGGACATTATTTATATTTTCTTTAGTCTTCTTATTGTTTGTTTGTGGTGGCTTGACCTTGGATTGCAGACAGACACCCACCCAGCCACTCTCAATAAGACACATGAGAAAATAGGATAAAAAAGCTTATGGGTCAAGATAAAGACAGTGAGATGATTTATCAATTACTGTTACGGAAAAAACAGACTTAACTTGGGGAAATTTATTTAATTTATTGCCAGTTAAAATAGAACAGAATCATAGAATCATTAAGGTTCCAATCTAAACCTCCCCTGGCGCAACTTCAGGCCATTTCCTCTCGTCCTATCTAGTTACTTCGGAGAAGAGACCGACACCCACCTTGCTACACCTTCTTCATACGCATATCCCACCCTGACTAGGGCACTCTGTCATTTACTTCCAGGTGCCACTGCACAGTATGCTTATGCATAGCCGGAGCTGATCCCCTTCTTACCACCACCGTGTCAATGCTTTGAGATACGAGCAGAGGACCCCTATGGATACCTGCAGAGGGAGGTCTCTAATTGTGTTTTCTGGTCCTAGCTGCGCTGGTGCCAGCACAAGTGTCCTTCATTCATGGGAAAGCAGAGAAGGAAGAGGCTCAGCAACTAGACCTGTAGCTGCCTGTGCTCAGAAAGTCTCAGGGGCTCAACTGTTGGCACTCAGACTTGCCTTTGTCTGGGTGTCTGGCCCCCTCCTGCTTGCCCACAGCTCTTTTTCAGTCTTGCCTGTCTTCTTTGCAGGGAAGACCAGGAGGCTTGGGCCAACTAGTCCTGCTTACACTGGGTGAAGTAGCTTGGGCTCTGTTTCATCAGGACTGGTTTTTGCATATCTGCAAGGTTCCTTACTCATCAGAGACACCACCACCCATGGAGAAACCCCAGGTCCTCACAGTGGACCATGAGGGAAACTACAGCTTGCCACTGGCCAGGCCAGATTCCTCAGCGAGACACTTGATGCCAGCAAGAGCAGGAGAGCTCAGGAAGGGGAGCCCAGCTAAGCAGCCCTGGGCACAGCACACACGTGTGAAGGTAACTCTGACCTGCATGCACAAAGGATCCTGACTCCTCATGCTTGTGTTTTCTGAGTCCTCCCAGTTTTAAATCTGACATATAAGATTTGCTGGACCTGTCTATGCCAGCTTCATAGTGTATAAACAGTGGATCCAACCCACCTAGCATCAGACCTGTTGTGCACTGGCAGCTGCTGTCGGGGCCTGCCTTTCCAATTGGGAGCCAGATGCTTTTGTCTGTGGACTTGTGCCTTAACGTGGCATTGGAGCCAATGTGCTGAAAGTTGTTTCTACTGCAAGAAGAAATTTGTGTGGAGTCACTTTTCCCCCGAGTTAGTTACAAGACTGTTTCCTCGGACACAGCAGAAGCCAAACAGCAGGAGGCAGTTCCTTTGCTTGTCCCCACCAGCTCCTGCCACCCAGAGCTCAGCTGAAGAGGCTCTTAATTTCAGTTTTTCTCAGAGACACATTCCCTGGTTTCCTCCCAGACCACAGGATTGAATATTCCCTTGTTGCTTCATCTCACAGATTCTCCTGTCTTTTCTGCTTTTCTTTCATATATTTCCAGCATGCACTGAACATCGGCCATAGTCGCTTCGTCTCTCACATGTGTCTTCTATGTCTGCTCTGCTACAGGCATTGACTTGCTCCTGTGTTTAGGATGGAGATTGCTACTGTTTGTATGGTCTAGCTACATGGAGATCCCTTTTCATGGAACTATCTTAAATGAGGGACAGCGGTTAGTCAAATACATAGCTATTTAAAGTATAAAGTAGCCAAGTTCTTTGACAAAATCCGCTCCTAGCTGTCCCAGACCGCTCACCCAAAGTTAAAAGAAACTTTTTGCTTTGATCCCCATGTTCTGTTTCACATACAGAGATGACAATCCTTCACTTCACTAGTATATTAGAAAGATAAAGAAATATATATGTATGTGAAGCTCCCAGATGTTATAATAGCGAGAAGCATAGAAAAGCCTAGGAAGAAACTAATATTTTGTCCTTTGAAAATGGGGCTTGGGTCGGGAAAATCTGATGCAGAAAAACTCAGTTCTACCACAACCTTTTCTTTCTTTTCCTGCCAAGGGTTCAGCCCACCTCCTGATATTGTGGGACATGGGGGAACGACTGTGGTAGAAGCGATCGCACCACCTCCACCAGATTACAGTGGCAGAGATCCCCTATTCACCAGGGAGAATCTACTGTGGGAATCTCCAGTCGGTTTAAGTTCACGCTCTGCTTATGTGTGCTTAAGCGGAGCAAACTTGGCAGGCTGAACAGTCTGTCCCTTAGGAATACTGACAGATGAATGTAAACTCAATTACCTTGCTTTTTCATTCCAGTCAGGTTCCCTGTGCTGTGTACTAAGTAGATCAGCATCTGGAGTCACTCTGAACAACAGGAGAAAGCATTTTCCTGTCAGAATTAGAATTCTGTACGGTATTTATAACTTGCAAAAAGTCAGGGGTTTGGCTGTGCTTTGTTTCCCACCGTCCTGAAACAAACAAACAAACCAAAACCTATGTAGAAGGTTCATCATCTCCAAGGGTTGGGGTTTTTTTGGGGGTATAGCTAAATGGCTGATAGCCATTTTGCCTATGAGCCTGTAAAACAAAGATGTAAAACCAGCTCCTGAATTTTCCTTACCATTTTCCCCACCACCACCATCTTCACTATCCATTATCGCGGCTCATTACTGAACGCTGAAAACACAAAAGAAGTAAACATTAGTTAATGAGGTTTGCACCTGGGGGTGGTAAACAAAGCTGCTGTCCATGCTTGTGAGCTCTTGAGGGGAAACTCGCTGCTCAGCACAGAAAGGACAGGTCTGCCTGGGGTAGGGTGTGTGTGCAGAGAATGGGAAGAATATTTTCATTTTTCTGATTTCATAATCAGACAGGGAATGATGAGGAACAAAATCTTTCCTAAATTTGTCCCTCCAATTAGAAAACACATACTTGCCTTATCTTTGTTTTCATTGTAGCTAGAAGCAGAAATTGATGCTAATCTGATTCCTTACTCCTCTGTAGTTTGGGACATTTCAAACCCATATTTTTCATCCTGGGGTTTTGTCTCAAACGCTTTTTCCCCCTGCGAGATAGCTGGACTCCATCTGTCGCCAAATAGATTTGGGTAGTGAGAAACAAAGAAAAAAATCTAAAACACCTTCTCCCCACACACACCTTTTTCTCAGGCTTGACTTCACTTCTTTGTTCCCAGCTGCACTATCTCCTTCCCCTTGCCCAGAATGGTACAGGAGAAATAGGGTCTGTGCTCATTCCATAACAGCTCCTCTCTGCTGAGCCTCCTCACGCTTTTCCCCTGCTCCAATGTGGGTCCTTCCCACGGGCTGCAGCCTTTTAGGAACTGCTCCAGCATGGGCCCTCTCCAAGGGCAACAGTTTCTGTTAGGATAAGACTGTTCCAGGGTGGGGTGTCCACTGTCTGCAGTTCCTTCAGGGCATATTTAGCTGCTCCAGCGTGGGATCCTCCATGGGCTGCAGTGTGGGTATCTGCTCCACTGTGGTATACTTAAGGAGTAATTCCGTTATCTGAACACAGGTATCTAATGCCATTTTAGCTGCTGTCAGCATCCAGCTGCCAGCTGAGAAGGTGCAAGTCTCTCATAGTTCCTGTGTTATGTCTGGCAATATTATGGAGACATCTTGGATACCATGAGACATCTAAAACGGCATTAGACCCCTGTGTTTAAGAAACTGAGTAATTTCTTTACTATTCTTCTAATAGACACTAACTCTTTTTCAGAGAAGATCATGGTTCAGTGAATATGTATGATTTTTTCCAAGTGTCTGACATAACTAACGTATCAGTTTCATCAGTGTACCTGAAATGGGTGAGCTGGATTTATTCTCCCATTCATTTCTATCACTGTCTGCTTGAACACAAAGACAGGTGAATTCAAACAGAATTAGGCTCCTGAAATAAAATGCTGGGTCACAAATTTGTGGTAGGGAGTGGATATTTAGGGTTAGCATTTGGGTGTTGGGTTTTGGTTGGTATTTTTAATTTTTAATTCTGTGAACAATGCCAGATGTACTTTAAAACATTGGGTGAAAAATATCCGTAAGGGTGTAAGCTTCTCCAGAAGCTTCTGATAGCTACACATGGACCAGGTTAGAGAAGCACAGTGGGAAGAAAAAAAAAAAAAAAAGAAAAAGTCCTTCTAAAAAATAAATTAATTTCCTGTTAAAACTAAAGAGGAAGTTGGATTACAGTTGTTTTACAGTGATGGGAATCTTGAGCTGCTTTAGAGAGAGCATTCCTGAGGAGAATGGAGATGGTTCTGAAAGAAGATGCATGAGGCACTAGGCTGGTCTTGTCTGTATGAGTTATCTGTGTCAGAATGTATGAGGCACAGAGTCAGAAAGTTATCAAGCAAGGTCTTGCAGGTCTTTGCAAGAAATTTAATTTATTTGACAGAAGATTCCTGGCTCTTATCCCAAGTACTTAAATGCAGAAAGTAAGCGAAAATGGGATACATAGATGACCCTAGATCAAAAAATCAAAGTATAAAGGTGTTTATTTTTATACATTCACTTTCCTCAGCAGAAAATACACCTGAAAGGCAGCAACAAAGAAAACAAAGTAGTCCAATTTAAATGCAAGTATTTTACCTTTCCTATTGGGACACGGGATCCACTACACAGAGCTTGTCTCTCGTGCAGTATGGTCTCAAAAACTGAAAGGACTCTTCTGTGTATAGTCCCTTCACATTACGTTCGACCATGATAGAGGTGTTCATGCAGGAGAAACAGCCTGCAGTGACTCTCTCCACAACTGTGCCAGCACCTTTTTCTTTGCTTCTGCCCAGCAAAACCAGTCCTTGCTCCTCAGATGTCCCCAGGGTCCTCAGACAACCAGTCCTCCAGTAGCCAGCCAGCGCAGCAGATGCTGAAGCAGCAAAAGTAAAAAGCATCATTAACATGAAAGATTTCTGCACTTGCAGTTGAATTGCTTGACTCAGCAGATATCTCAGGCCTAAACCTGCAGTTTGGGGCATTATAGCCTGGTTTGGAGCCTGTTCTTGTGGAGTGCGAATGAACGTCCACAATAAGACAATCTCAAAGCAGTCTGTACACACCAACACTGCTAGTGAATTTTAACCTCCAATTTTGGCCGATCAAACCCAGGAGTTTGGTTATCAGAGCAGCACGATACAGACAGCAACATTTACCTCCTAGAACAGCACTCAGGGACCACTGTATGAACAGAGACCCACCTGGATGAGGCAATATCTGAATTCACCTCCTCCTCCAAATTAAGATCTGACCCACGCAGAGAATGATTTCAGTTCTGTACAATCCATGCCAACCCAATCAACACAGGCAGTTGAAGGTACAAGAGGCCCCGCAGTGAAATCTGATTTCCTCTCTGCTCCCATTGTCACACCTCTTAGCGATGGTGTATCTGTATCATCTCTGCTGGCACCAGCCAGCCAACACTCAACAGCTCTGAGCAGCCTGAGCCACCATGAGGAACTCCCCAGTAGGACCACCACTCAGCTCAGCAGTGCATTACCCACCCCGCAGAACGGTCTGTCCTATGTACATCCTCTGGGCAAAAGTCAGCTTCAACTCTTCTGCACACAAGTGTGGAGAGTGAAGCAAGCCTCTGTGATACCCATGGAAGTATTCCAATGTAATAACAAAATTACATTTTAGGAATATTTATGTAGTGTTCCCTCTGAATTTTAGCTGCCATTACTGTTAATGTTTTTGAAAATTATGAGTAAGCCTGAGTGATGTCATGCCCATTACAGATTACGGTACTATTTTCAACATTATTTCCAGACAAGATCCGAAAATACCTCTGTGTCATGGTCATTTAAAAGGTATGAAGGCACCCAGTGTCAGCTGCTTAGCAAATATCAGAAGAATATGAAGAAAATTCTGTGTTTATAGAAGTTAGGAACAGTATTCATTTTCATTACTATTTTTAATATTTTAAGTTTTGTTACTTCTTTGGTAGCCACAGCATTATGCAAGGCAGATGAGTCTGTTACAATATCTGCTATCAAAAATACAGGAGTGTAAAGGATTATCAAAAACTTACAAAAAATAGAGAAGTATGGTTATTTTGGCAAATCTACCATGCAGCTCAAGTATGCTTTGATGACCAACAGAAAACACTGCCTGCACAGGAGTCTTTTCTCCTGTAGCTGCATTGTGTAGCAGTTGTTCTTCCTCTTTCTGATTAATTTTTAAACTGAAACTAGTAAAAACAATTGAAAAAAAAGTCTTTCACAAGCAAAATTTAGAATGACTCCTAAAGATTTCTATGTCATTTGGGGCTGACTGCTCAAGTTCCAGTCAGTTAATATCCCTTCCTTTGTTTTGGCACTACTCTGACACGGTGTTTAGAATCCAAATAAGGATTTCTATAGATGATATTAAACAATCATTATTTAAACAATAATTTGTTATAGTATCAGAATTATTTTCTACTGAATTTAAGAGATTCCAGCTGGCACCTGAACCGCAGTTGTACAAGAAATGCCTGTAAATACAAATATTTAATGGCAGGCATTGCTGTCTAAAAAGCATTTTTAATTGCTACCATGCATTGTAGTAGTTTCATGTGCATATATAGGTACAGATAGGAAATCAGTGGGAGGAAATCAGGTATGTTTATAATTAAAATAAATGAACATCAAAGCAGGCAAGGTATTCTTGGTTTCAAGCTAGGGAGCTGAACAAGCAAGAAGTATCATTCATAGAAAATATCATTCACACCAGGTAAATACAATCAGATCCCTAAAAAGGATTTATTTGTAGTGAACGCTAAACACAGCAAAGAAATAACCACACCAAATAAATCTAATACCGTTAAAATTCACAGCAGTATACTTACATACTACTCATCATAAAAACAGTAACCCTGAAAGCTACTTAAGCATAGAAGACTTCACAAATCCAGAAAAATATATAAAGAACCATGCCTCTATTTATTTTCCTCACACTTCCAACATTCAATTTGACTGGGCACACAGATTGCACAGGAATACTGTTGATGTGATTTGATTGCTACCATGTATAACTAACGGGGCTAGACAACATCTATTATTAAAGAGGAACCCAGAAATGGTTTTGTTTAAGAGCTGTTGTTTGTTTTGAAGGTGTTTCTTTTTTGGGTTTTTGTTCTTGCTTTATTACACAACATATGGAGTTCTAAAATGTATATACTTTGTACTGAAAATTTGCTTAATGTATAGATTCATGTTAATTTCTTCAAAATCTATGATTAGGAAAAATGCATGCAAGAGTTATGAAATTTGGTAGGAAAATATTTAACATAGATCATGTAAATAAGAGCTGGATGATTTTACACATTTCCATACATTAAAACTAATTATAATATCACAAACTGGCATATTCTAAATAATGAGGAATGAAAAAGTTAATGTTTACTATCATCTTTACCCCCTTTTTCATTAATATCAAATTATGCCTTTAAGTTGCAGAAAACCTAGGTACCCAGATCTGCAAAGGAAGACAGGAACCAAATGCCAACATTAAGATCTTCTCATGGTAGCTTTCCTCATATTGTACCTAAATGTGAAGCTGTATGAAGTTCTTTACAGCAGGCTCTAAATGTCTGCAGCTTAGGAGATATAGAACAGCCTGCATTCTGATAATGCCATGAACTAAAGTGATTAATTTGGAGTTAAATCCTAGCAGGATTTACAATCTGAGCATTTCTAGTCCCAGCTGCCAAGAGAAAACACCAAATTCCCTGCAAACATAGTCCGAGATGGTGATGATGCTTCCATCAAGCTCTTTTTTCATTACCTTCCCCTACTGTTATCCAACAAACTAATACTTGGAGAACTTGCCTCAGGTAGAGATTTTTTTTTTGGTTTTTTTTAGAAATTCTCTATTTGTCTTTCTTCTAAGCTGTTTGTCTTTTCATACAATATTTATTAAGCCAGAGACACAGAAGGTGAAAATGATTCCTCAAGTTAATGATCAAGGCATTTACTAGAAAGAATGGACATAATGATTCACATTCCTATCCCAAAGAATGTATGCTGAAACCCTACAGATCCTGCACATCTATCTGCAGGGCAAAAATGTTGTGACTTGAACTTCCTTTCTGTGGTATGCAGGGATGTACTCTAATCTTAATTGCAATAAACCATTGGAGGAATTCACAACCACACGCTACTAAAGTAGTTCAGCTTGTACTTTCCCTGTGCAAGAACACATAAACAGCATACCATACCATATACCTCTCTTTTTGCCCCAGAGTGTTATCATGATATAATGCAAATTTATTGAAGTGTTTTGCAGAGACTACACCTTGAGAAATTTGATTAAAAATTCAACCCAACTTTGTATACAGCAAGTAGTAAATGGCAGCTAGGTGTTCATTTGGTTCCTAGATCTTACCCTGAAGAGGGCAACAGATATTTTCCACTTGTCCTGTAATACAGCATTACCTCTTTAATGAGCTGATCAGATTAATGAAATGCCAAGACTCATTCTGTATGTAAATCCAGAAAATTATCAATGCAACTGGGATTGAGTTGAAAATTAAGAAGTGGGATGGGAAAAAAAAGTGAAATAATGAACAACATTTTGGTACAAACCTATTTAAGCACATCCCTTTCTTTTCTCAAATTGTTGTCATTACCAATGTCTTAACACTCAGTGGAGCCAAAATGGACATCAGACAAGTTAAGAAAAAACACTTCAGTAACAAATTATCCTTGAAGCATTATTTGGTCTTCCAGCATTTTCCTTTCTTGCTGCTTTCCTATCTAAACTAGGCTAACACTGTTCTCCTTCAAACCCAATGAAAGTTCATTTTCTTAATTTTGTAGACCAATTAAAAAAAAAACCAAACCAAAAACTAAAAAACAACACACAAGAAAGGTATCCTGATTCATCTTTTCTTTAAATACTTCAGTTCAGGATACCTTCTGGTTTTTAAGTGTTTTTATCAAGCATGTATTTTAACTTACTTCATGACAGTTTCTGGCAAGTGATAGAAGCTTAAAGTTAATATGTTGGTAAAATATAGTATTATTTTCCAAAAGTGTCATTTGAATTTTAAATTCTTTGAAACAGTTCCTCACTTGAAGTAAATCAGCATAGTTCCTTGTACGAGTTCTTTGCAAATCAGTCTTCTCAAAAAAACCCCAAACT
Organism: Aptenodytes forsteri; assembly: GCF_000699145.1. NCBI lineage: Eukaryota > Metazoa > Chordata > Aves > Sphenisciformes > Spheniscidae > Aptenodytes > Aptenodytes forsteri. The sequence goes on from NW_008795018.1 coordinate 6,587,732, forward strand.
AAAACCCCTTTGATACTGACAGAAAAAGCAGTATGCGAAATCTTCAGAAGATTAGTTTCTCTCTGGGATGACTGAATCACAGAATCATTAAGGTTGGAAAAGACCTCGAAGATCATCGAGTCCAACCATCAACCCATCACCACCATGCCCACTAAACCATGTCCCTAAGTGCCTCATCTACACGTCTTTTAAATACCTCCACAGATGATGACTCCACCATTTCCCTGGGCAGCCTCTTCCAATGTTTAACCACTCTTTCAGTAAAGAAATTTTTCCTTACATCCAATCTAAACCT
>NW_008795018.1:6589293-6601988 GCF_000699145.1 Aptenodytes forsteri
TGAACTCTCCTTTTTTTCCTGAGTCCCAGCAAGGGCTCCCCGTTCAGCCAGGCCGGTCGTCTTCCCCGCCCGTTCTTCTTACAGGGAATGTTTCTGTATCTATGTGAATATCAATCTTATAGGCATGATGTGACATGCTTATAGACATGAAAAAGGTTACTCAACAATGATTTGTACTAAGCTGACAGATTTTAACACTTAAATTATTTTCAGCAGAGATTCAAAATAATCTGCAAAACAATAAATGATACTATTTGTTAAATTTCATCTTTAATTAATGATTGTAATTAGAAGGATTGGCAGATATTTGCCTTAATATTCAGCAAAGTTGTATTAATAGAATTTGCTATGGACTGTTTGAGTCTCTTACATTTATCTTTGGGGAAAAACAATGAGGCATATAAGTGTTGTTAATTTAATCCATGTACCGTCATTGTATTTGTTATCAGTCCTGTGTCTACCCAAGTTACCAGACAATAATAAAGATAAATAAGCATCTGACAGAGCTCTGCAGATACTGTTCTAAATGACTGTGTCAAACTAAAATTTGTCATATTGTCTAATGTTTAACAATGAAAGTAATTCAAGGTCAGTTATATTCTGTACAGGTTCTTCATCATTTCAATAGCTTAAAGCCACAAGGATAGTTTTTAATTGTTTATGTGATATATCGTTTGATTGTCACCTTCACTCTGTACCAAAAAAGAACACAGTAAATTAATAATAAGCTCAGGCACAGCCGCAAAGTAACTGCTACAGGATAAGATTGATTTATATCTAAGGTGATGACGCCTGGACTCCAGATAACTAAGTAGGGAATATAAATTTCTTGCAATATCTCAGATCACGATCACAAGTTTGGTATTCCACATTTCTGTTGATACAACAGACTTTGATATATGGCACTATGGTATACACTTGTGTGAATTAACTTTGAAAGTATAAGAGTAGATAGGTGTTGAATGACTTTCCAGGATATTCTTTAGCTCTGTCACACATTTTTATGGAGCAGCAGGTACTGAGTTTCTACACAAAAGTAATAATGAAAAGTAATGCAGACAGAAATAGCTTGCCTCTAGCAAGACTAATGGCAAGGTCAGATTGCATCAATTAAATGAGAAAGGCTCCAAGATAAAGTTCATTCTGCACATTCTGAGCTTTTTCCCTCCTTCCAAACACGTCCCTGGTTTTACAAGTATAAGGCTGCTTAACTGTAAATTCATAGATCTACAACATGAAGCAACTGTGGAAAAAGGCTCCTAAAATAATAAACAAGAATATTAGACAATGTAAATTAAAAAAAAACAAACAACCTGCAACTGATAAAATACAGAATGAATCTTCTTTTAAATATTCAGAAATACAGCACAACTGCTGTCAATATGTTCTTAACTGCTAAACACTTTTACAGTTTCAGCATTATTATTCCTTTTACATTTTGTTAAAGATTATGAATAATATTTAGAAACAATGTTTAGTAATTAAAAATACACAAAACCAGCAAGCAGATTGACATTTTCTCTTTTGAAGTATGATTACTTTGTAGTTGTCTGTGAGAATACTCTCTTCTTGCTAAATTTTGGTCCTCAAAGCTGGTTATAGATATCTTAACGTTACACATCCCTCCCAGGCAAGTACCTTGCATTTGAAGTCTCTGCTTGTTCAATTTAAGTTCTAATCTTAGTTTCAGCCCTTTTTAGGTCTAAAATCAGAGGTAAATGAACTGCTGTCTCACTAAACTCTCATATGCAATTTGAACAAAAGCCAGTTTCAAATGATCCTGCATGCAGCCTCTTAAGGAATGTGTTGCAAGGTGAACTTTCACCATTAGTTTTTCTTCCCTTAAGCCACTGCCTTATGGCTGATGCTTGACTATGGGTGAAAAAGCAGGAAGGCAGCAGATCCCTCAAAATTTTGCAGAGCTAGATAAGACCATGATAACAGAAATTACAATTTGCAGAGACCTCTGTGTGATACCATGGCCCATCACTTGGAATAAATGCTGCTTTGTGGTACTCTTAGGAGAGTTAAACAGGGCAGATGGATGAAAATATAAGGCAGTCTGACGTTACTCTAAACAGAAGAAAGAAAAGCCTAAAAACATTAAAATGTCTTTCATGCAAAATGTCTTGGTTAAATGTTTACTTCGTGGGTTTTTTTAATTATCATTATCATCTTAGACTGGAAATATGAAATAATTTAATAAATGAAATAATAACAATAACAATAACAATAACAATAATATAATGGCATGAAGAGTGACAGCACTCTTCCAAAATAGTGAATCTTAAGAAAATATTGACACTGTTTTGAGAGGAAATTTCAAAGTCTCAGAAGGAATAAGAGAATTTATTTTGAGGCTTAATAATAAGAATGACCTTAGAGGCCAGCCAAAATATAAAATCTTCACAAAACCATGCCCAGAGTCATCCAAAAGAACAAAAATTCTTACCCAACTTTTTTTTCCCTATGAATAATTCTGAGTAGAATGCAATGGGGAGAATCACAATCTCTTGATGGACAAGTTTTAAACACAAAAAGAAATGAAATGTACCAGAAGTTGATCAGTAGTTACACAGAAAATAAATTGTAGATGAAACAATTTATTCTGACATGATGAAAGGGAGGGTTGGTGCAGAACTACACATGACATTTATTTATAGTATCAATGGAAAGAAAAATACAGAGAAAATGCTGGATAGGTTCCTCTCCAGCTATCTTGTCTGCAATGATGCACTTGTGTATTAAACAGCACAATGCGTACAAAAGTTAAAATCTTATTCTACCGCATTTGGTAAGACACAAACAATTTGTGGGTTGAAGTTGTTTTATTTTTTTCCTGACTTCAGTAGAGACAGAATTTCCACCAAAGTGTCTTGAATAAAACTCTGTTCTAATTAGATGACTCTCAGCATGAGAAGTCTGATTTTCAAAATTGCTAAGAAACAGAAGGTTTTGATTTAGATGCTTAAAAGGTATCGCTTCATTACTGAGATAATTTAAAAACAGATTGATTATTTATATGCTTTGTCTAAATGGGGGAACGTCAGAAAGTGTATTCCCTTCCTCATAATATGGTTCGCGAGAATGGTGGTGAGACTCAGTTCAGCTTAGTTAATGTGTGACAAATTCTGCGCAGAAAAATGGTAACTCTCAGATCTTGATTAGAAAAGTCACCATACAAAAAAAAAAATTTCAGAGTTAGTTTTATGACTTGTATTTTTTCACGTCACAGTTCAATAATTTTGTTTCTTGATTAGTTTGTTGCCTATGGATATAAAAGAGAACCATGTGTATCAGAAACAAGTTATACGTATTTGCAGCTTGAATGAGGATAAATATACAGACACACAGATACCAGTTATATGTAAATTAGTTGTATAAAGACAGAAAATATCCTTATCTTTATCTAAGAATCCATACAACTTACACATAATTTTTAATGTCAAATAATATAATAAACTGGCAAAATACTAAATTGTATGTGGGCCTGGTTAGGGATCTGTGGTAACTTCTTATTGGAAAGCCTGAGCTGTAAACCTGGACAGAAACCTAGACAGAACCTACAGAAGACTGATCCCCTTATGCGCATCAGTGGTGTAAGACTCCTACTTTTTTTTGTATTTCTTCTAGTTTTACATTTTCAGTGACAAAACTGTATGTAAATGGTGTGATAGCATAGTTCAGCAGTAAAGAGGAAGACACAAATTTAGCTTCTCTTTCCGCAAGGTTTGGAATAAGGATTTGAATGTAGGTTTTCTGATGCTGTGGAGAATATATCACAGAATCATGGAATAGTTTGAGTTGGAAGGTACCTTTAAAGGTCATCTAGTCCAACCCCCCCTGCTGTGGGCAGGGACATCTTCAACTAGATCAGGTTGCTCAGAGCCCTGTCCAACCTGACCGTCAATGTTTCCAGGGATGGGGCATCCACCACCTCTCTGGGCAACCTGTTCCTGTGTTTCACCACCCTCAGCGTACAAAATGTCTTCCTTATATCTAGTCTAAATCTACACTCTTTTAGTTTAAAACCATTACCCCTTGTCTTATCGCTACAGGCCCTCCTAAAATGTCTGTGCCCATCTTTCTTATAAGCTCCCTTTAAGTACTGAAAGGCCACAATAAGGACTCCCTGAAGCCTTCTCTTCTCCAGGCTAAACAACCTCAACTCTCTCAGACTTTCCCCACAGGAGATGCGTTCCATCCCTCTGATTATTTTTGTGGCCCTCTTCTGGACCCGCTCCAACAGGTCCATGTCTTTCTTATGCTGAGGGCTCCAGAGCTGGACGCAATACTCCAGATGGGGTCTCACCAGAGCAGAGCAGAGGGGCAGAATCTCATCTACCAGTACCCCAAAGTCGTCCTCAGCAGGGCTGCTCTCAATCTCTTCATCCCCCAGCCTGCATTGATATGGGGTTGCCCTGACCCAGGTGCAGGACCTTGCACTTGGCCTTGTTAAACCTCATGAGGTTCACACGGGCCCACTTCTCGAACTTGTCCAGGTCCCTCTGGATGGCATCCCATCCCTCAGGCGTGTCAGCTGCACCACTCAGCTTGGTGTCATCTGCAGACTTGCTGAGGGTGCACTTGATCCCACTGTCCATGTCCTTGATGAAGATATTAAACAGTACCGGTCCCAATACGGACCCTGAGGGACACCACTTGTCACCAATTTCCATCTGGACATTGAGCCGTTGACCACTACAGTTTGGATGCAACCATCCAACCAATTCCTCATCCACTAAATTGTCCATCCATCAAATCCATATCTCTCCAATTTAGAGAGAAAGATGTTGTGTGGGACCGTGTCAAAGGCCCTACAGAAGTCCAGATAGGTGACATTCATTGCTCTTCCCTTGTCCACTGATGTAGTCACTTCATCACAGAAGGCCACTAGGATTTACATGTATACATAGGTATGTGTGTGTATAATATAGATATGTAGACAATCCTGGTAAGTGGATTGTGGAGCTAGTATGTCTTGAACCAAAGAACATCCATTATAGCTTGAGGAGGGGAAGCTGAATGAAAATTGTCAAAACAGGTAATGAGTAGTCATATTTATTAGTTGTGATCAGATTCAAATCAATTAGATCAAAACAGTGATTTGAATTTAGACTTTTCACCTTCTTTGAGAGTAGGAAATTGGCTATTTCAAGAATCACTCTCTCTCCTCCCCCCCCTTGAGAGTAGGAAATTGGCTATTTCAAGAATCACTCTTCCCTCCCCCCTCTTTATTCTTTTTCTTTGTTTAAAATCTTGAATAAAGAAATAATTGACCTGCATAATTTCCCGCAGTTCTACTTTTTCCCTGTGATAAAAATAAGTGGAACTGAAGGACTTTTCTGCTTTTTAAAATAGAATATAAATTATATTAATACTTTTTCATCCAAACAGCTAAGCTTTTCAAACACAATGGAAATACTCTTATGTAAAAAGAGCCATAATTATTCCACCTCTCTATCATAAATATTTAATTCTTTGTTTTATCTAAAGAAACTTTAGAGATCCCTGTGATAAAAATAAGTGGAACTGAAGGACTTTTCTGCTTTTTAAAATAGAATATAAATTATATTAATACTTTTTCATCCAAACAGCTAAGCTTTTCAAACACAATGGAAATACTCTTATGTAAAAAGAGCCATAATTATTCCACCTCTCTATCATAAATATTTAATTCTTTGTTTTATCTAAAGAAACTTTAGAGAGAAAAAATAATTTCCTCATGTATGCAATATGATTATACTCCTGGCCAAGTTATAAAAGAAAATAAAAATCTTTGTACTATTCAATTTATATGTGCTTTATCACATAATTGTGATGATACATTTATAATTTAAACAAAAATATCTAAAAGTCTGACAGGCAAAAAGAGATTCAGGGTATACTTTGAATGTTCAGAACAGAAGAGATAAGAGTGATGAATTACCAGTGATAATAAGTAAAGACTATCAAGGTAGAATTTTCTTCAAACTCTCCTTATTTTTATTGTATACATTGTATTATTGAGCTTTCTATAACATGTTGACTATATTCATTCTCTTTAGGAAATATTCCATGAATTCAGAACAGAATTAATCATAGGCTTTCAATCAGTTTCCTTACTGTCCTTGATACATAGCAGTTAGGCATTGATTCTGTGATAGCCAATGCATAACTCCGAAAGGAATCTGAATTGGGGTATCTAATTTAAATAGAAATTAGAGTTCTTTTAAAGGGACTCAGAAAACACAAAACTCTTAGGGAAAAAAAAAAAACAAAACAGAACAAAACACCACAAAGCAAAACCCTCAGAAGTGCTTTTGAATTATTGATCAAGTTGCTGCAGAATCATTCTTAAAATGAAGTGAAATTATAGAGCCTTATTTGTATTGCTGGAATGAAGAAGTGTTCGGTTTCTTCCTTCCTATTTTCTTAAGACACACTTTCCAGGGAGGATATTTTGGTGGCACCATTTTTTTGTCTCATTTATGAAAAAAAAACCCAACAAAACCCCACACCAACAACCAACCAACCAACCAACTTTTCTAGTAAGTATTAAGCAAAGTGAATACTGAAACTTATTCCAGAACACTGTTTAAGACTCTCTGTATGGTTTTGTTCAACATCTCTTCAATATTTTCAGTTAAAAATTCCTGTGGAATTACATAAGCGTTATTTTTTATTGAGGTTATTTGATTTTCAGTTTCTTGTTCTTATGTTACTACTAATCTCATAATTTCATCTCTAAATTTTATAGGAGCTTTGTAAACATTTCTAATCCAGAAAAGGCTACGCTACAATATACCTAAGTGTATCAATTGAATTTTATCATCCTTGAAGATAGCTGCATTAATTTTTTTAGATTTTTGTCTTTTAGGATGTCAATATGATAATGTAAATAAAAAGGTTTTTCACATACTAAGGGCCAGGTTTTACCACTGCACCCATATGTATACTTGTGGATGTATATAATATTTGTAGATGTATTGGTGAGGATCCATTATTTGTAAGGATTAAATGTAAGGATCCAAAGTATTTGTAAGGATCTTTCTTCATCATCTTTCATTGGAGAAATTCAGAACGAAGATGTCTTGCTTGTCTTAAAGATAAACAAACTTATTTTTTAGGATAAATTCACTCTGTGAATTACTCCACTGAAATACTAGGACAATCAGTGGAATAAGATACACCTACATTTGAATTATAGAGATAAAAATTGTCCCATGGTACATGAGGAAAGGGTATGTGTGTGTATATATATGTGTTTACTTTTTTAATAACCTTCTCAAGAACAAATCCTAAACCCCTTTCTTGAAAATATGTTGTCATCTTTGACATCTCTGAAATGTTTATCGCTTTTGCCAAGTCATGTGAGTGTGGTAGGGATCAGAACTGAAAAGACTATATTGCTTGGCCTGTAATGACCAACCTAGGACTGGAATGGACCACCTTGTATTTTATTCCACGTTCTTTCTATTTGTATTTTGTTTATATGGCAAGGTTTTGGTAGCAGGGGTGCTGCACGGGTGGCTTCTGTGAGAAGACACCCAAAGCTGCCCCCATGTCGGACAGAGACGGTTCCAGCCTGCTCTAAGATGGACCTGCAACTGGCCAAAGCTGAGCCAATCGGTGACATTGGTAATGCCTCTGTGATAACGTATTTAAGAAGGGGAAAAAACACTGTGCAACAGCAGCTGGGAGAGAGGAGTAAGAATATGTGAGAAACAACTATAGTCAGTAAAGAAGGAGAGGAAGGAGGTTCTCCAGGCACTGGAGCAGAGGCTCCCCTGCAGCCCATGGAAAAGACTGTGCTGAAACTGGTTGTCCCCCTGCATCCCTTGGAGGTCCATGGTGTAGCGGATATCCACCCTGCAGCCTGTGGAGGACCTCATGCTGGAGCAGATGGATGTGCCCTGAAGGAAGTTGCAGCCCATGGAGAGCCCATGTTGGAGCAGGCTCCTGGCAGGAGCTGTGGCCTGTGGAGAGGAGCCCACACTGAAGCATGTTTTCTGGCAGGACCTGTGACCCTGTGGGAGACCCACCCTGGAGCAGTCCATTCCTGAAGGACTCTACCCTGTGGAAAGGACCCATGCTGGAGCCGTTCTTGAAGCACTGCAACCCATGGGAAGGACCCACGTTGGAGAAGTTCATTAAGGACTGTATCCCATGGGAGGGACTCCATGCAGGAGCAGGAATAGAGCATGGTGAAGAAGAAGCGGCAGACAGGAGGTGTTATGAACTGACAACAACCCCCATTCCCCATCCTCCTGCAGCGGGGAGGAAGTAGAAGAGTTGGGAGTGACGTTGAGCTTGGGAAGAAGGGAGGGGTTTGGGGAGTTGGTTTTATTTCTCACTATCTTACTTTATCTTTAATTGGCAATAAATTAAATTAATCTTCCCCAGGTCGAGTCTGTTTTGCCTGTGGCAGTAGTTGGTGAGGGATGTCCCTGTCTTTATCTCAATCCAAGAGCTTCTTCATCGTATTTTCTCCCCCTGGCCTGCTGAGGAGGGAGAGTGAGAGAGCAACTTGGTGGGCACCTGGCAGCCAGCCAAGGTTAGCCCACCACACTATGTTACAGTGAAAAGCAGAAAATACTAACAGTTCTCTTTAGCCTAAAAGATAAAAGTCGTCCCAGATCTCATATCTAGAAGTCTGTTAATATTCTGAAGAATGAACACTGAAAACTTTGTGTCTGTGTGCGGTTTATCTTATTCTCACTTGATTCCAAAATGTTTTTAATTGTTTATGAAAACAACGTGCATTTTAATTCAAACATCTCTCCATTACACATTCAACACCACCCTTACCTTACTCAGGTCTTTGGGATTTAAGTCACAACTTAATGACTTTTCCAAGAATGTTGTTTTCCATTCTGAAGTTTATCCTCAGACTCATTTTGCACTGTTGAGTAAGTCCTACTTATCCTCAGTGATTTATTGGCTTTGAGTTGCCCCAGCCAACTTATCACTTGTGCCTTGCTGACCCTGAAGTAATCCAGGGTAGCAAGTACATGGCCAATAATAGATGCCATCTGTTAATGTCTTTTCTGTTGTGTACTAAGCATTCTCCTTATACATCAGTCTTTTGAATGGACCTCTCAACATATTAATTGAACCTAAAATTTTCTCTTATTGGTCTCCAGACTTCTGGTTTTCATTTATTAAATTCCATATGTATTTAATATCTTATTTTCTATTTAGAATCATTAATTGTCATAATTAATTGTCATTTAATTGTCATAATTTTTAAGCACATAATTGAGTCTTAAGCCTCCATTGATTATAACCGTAATTTAGATACCTCAAGCTCAATTCAGTTAATAACACCAAAGTCTCCAGTACCACTTGGAGTGGTTTAAAGTTTCTGAAACATTGCCCAGGGGTTGATAAATATGACTCATTACTGGTACCTAGTGCCATTTCAAGTTGCATAAGTTCCTACCTAGGCTTTAGTTCCCACCACAAAAAAGTGGTTCTCTAATAGATTCAGTGTCACATCTGAACCTCTGATGTGTCAGATGACATTATGCAGCCATGTATAGATGTTTGCATGCCACCCCAGATAAATTACTGTTGGTTTGGTGATCAGTATTACTTCTACTTATTGATCATATATCTAAACAGTGTGTGTACTTATGTATAATGTATGGTGATTTTGTAGTTTATGAAGTATTACATATGTCCTGTTGCTATTTCATAGGACAAAATGAATTGTGGAATGTGTGTTTGAGAACTTTACTACATTACTGTAATAAGAGATAGCTGGATGGACTTTTTTGCTCGTAGGAACTTTAATTAAAATGAATGAAAGCAGACATTTGCAATTACTATTTCAGAATAAGGGGAACAGTTTCAGATCTAACAACTTGGTGCTTACTTTTCCCCAGCTGAGTCTTCCTGTTGATAATAATTGGATGCTGGTTCCTTGAAGAGCAAAGGTATAAATTACCAAATGTGTTGCAAGCTGACAGAACAGAAGTCATTTTAATGTGAATGGAAACAAAGAGATTCTCTCATATAACCTGAAAAAAGGACCACAAGGAATCTCTGAACTTGTTAATATCCAGAAAAAATATGGATGAAAAAATATGAAATACAATAATTCTATTTATAAAGTTAATTCATTTCAATGTTATAAATTAGTGATTTTCATCCCAAGAAATTTCAAAACTACTATTTTAAATAAACCAAGATTCCTAGAATTCTCAACAGTTATCATGTAGATTAGTCTTATAACAACTCTCAAGAACCATTCCCTCTCAGCTGAGACTTTGCTCTTTTGAACAGACCAGATGTCATTCATCAAGAAAAATATTCTCTCAGAGGCACAACAGTGCCTGAGAGTGCCAGCATAAATTTAATGAGAAGGCTGAAATTCAAAGAAGGGGTCTTATGTGTTAAAAAATTATGGAAAATCTTTACTAACTGTCATAGACTGATCTCTTTTTCTTTCAAGGCTCTTATTGACAGAAAAGAAGTGTGTAGATAAACACAAGAGTATTCTTCAAACATCATTTAGTTTGCAGTTCATTTTCCCCACATTCTGTAATATCAAAAAAACTCCATATTGATTTAAGCGTCACTGCTTCAATTGCTGAGAACAGTTAAAGTCAAAGACACTTTAGACTTGAGGAGAAAGCCTTTATCTTACAATCGGAGCCCTTCCTACAACGGTTTGAGATACCAAGTATCTACAATAGTTCCAGTGACAAAATTGTTTGATCTATTGGATTGACAAGGAACATTTTCTTCATTAAGCTTGTCCCGTTTTTCTGAACAGTTCTGCAAACTTATTTGTTAGTTAAAATTATTTGGTGATTTTTTAATCTTTTTTTTTTTCATAAACACACTAGACTCCCTGTGTTTAAATGCCTTTGAGACCTATTCAATGTATTTACAAACTTGGTCTGGATAATTGCATGACATAATTTGTTAGCTGTTATGAAACCTAAGAAGTAAATCGCTAGGCAATAGAAATAACTTAAGACAGTGAGAAGTACTTGATGAGAAGACTTAATAGGAGAGAAGCAGTCCTAAAAAATTTCTGTACTCATCTAGATGTTTTTATTTACCATTTCATCATCCTATCTAAACATGTTTTCATACATCAATGTGATTTGTTTTTCCTCATGATATTTTAATAAAAAAAGGGACTGCTGTTTTCTGTATTTTACAAATAGACACTTTAAGTACAAAGTCACCAAATCTTAGTGCCAAGAGGAGGCTTGGACACTAAAATGGGTATTGAGTGTATAAATTTTACCTAGACCACAATTACAAACCTGAAATCAAATGCTTAGATGTTACTGAAACTTGGAAACATTAAAAATATGCAGATAGAATAGAATAGAATAGAATAGAATAGAATAGAATAGAATAGAATAGAATAGAATAGAATAGAATAGAATAGAATAGAATAGAATAGAATAGAATAGAATAGAATAGAATAGAATAGAATAGAATAGAATAGGGCATTGTTCAAATGCCTCCTGAACACTGACAGGCTTGGGGCATCGACCACCTCTCTAGGAAGCCTGTTCCAGTGTTTGAACACCCTCTCCGTAAAGAAATGCTTCCTAATGTCCAGTCTAAACCTCCCCTGGTGCGGCTTTGAACCATTCCCACGTGTCCTATCACTGGATACAAGGGAGAAGAGATCAGCACCTCCCTCTCCACTTCCCCTCCTCAGGAAGCTGTGGAGAGTAATGAGGTCACCCCTCAGCCTCCTTTTTCTCAAACTGACAAGCTCAAAGTCCTTAGCTGCTCCTCATAGGACATGCTTTCCAGAAGGTGGATCACCTTTATGAATTAAATTAGATTTATTATCTTTTATTTCATGCAGCTACACCACGTCTAAAGCTGCTAACCTGCTGGGTGTCAAACTAAAGAGTTCACAGATATGCTTTCCTTTAGACGTCTTAGCTAAGAGGACTGATTTTTTTTATATATTTCTGGAGAAAATGTAGCCATGTTGCCCTGTAATACAGTATTGCCATTGCTAGTAGCAGGCCACAGGTTTTGTATTGAGTTTGCAAGTCATGAGGACTGAGGTTTGTCAGGCCTGCTCTGTTTGGGCTCTTTTTGACCTACCTGCAGATTAGTTCTACTTGGCTTATCTGTAACAGTGGGTTTTTTAATTGACCAGATAGCTATGGTTAACTTGTTTTACCTTTGTTAATCTTTGTATTATAGCAACATATTTTGCAACTCTACGCAGAGAAGGACTCTGTTAATGTTAATGACTCACCATAACACCCAGCTATCACCACCAGTATGAAACTACGAACCTTAGGACCCCTGAAGCAGAGGAAGGGAGAGCATAACGTCAGGAAAAGGGGTAGATACTAAGTGTTCTTCCTGATCAGAGTGTCTTCTCTTCCAGGGTAACAGTTGGCAAGAGACTGGTTGGTTGACTAATCTTGTGACCTTCTGACTCTGCTTGTGGGAGGTGGTGAGTGACTGCCTTTGCATCACTTGCTTCTTTTCCTCTTTCATAGAATCACAGAATGGTTTGAGTTGGAAGAGACTTTTAAAGATCATCAGGTGACCCGCCTAGTGGATGAGGGGAAGGCTGTGGATGTGGTCTACCTGGACTTCAGTAAGGCCTTTGACACCATCTCCCACAGCATTCTCCTAGAGAAGCTGGCGGCTCACGGCTTAGACAGGTGGACTCTTTGCTGGGTCAGAAACTGGCTGGACGGCCAGGCCCAGAG
>NW_008795018.1:6603132-6612548 GCF_000699145.1 Aptenodytes forsteri
ACCACCTCTCTGGGCAACCTGTTCCAGTGTTTAACCACCTTCATCATAATAAATTTCATCCTTATATCCAATCTAAACCTACCCTCTTTCAGCTTAAAACCATTGTCCCTTGTCCTGTCACTACAGGCCTGGTAAAAAGTCTGTCCCCATCTTTCTTACAAACCACCTTTAACTACTGAAAGGCTGCAGTAAGGTCTCCCTAGAGCCTTCTCTTCTCCAGGCTGAACAACCCCAACTCTCTCAGCCTTTCTTCATAGGAGAGGTGTTCCAGCCCTCTGATCATTTTTGTGGCCCTTCTCTGGACCCGCTCTAACAGGTCTATGTCTTTCTCATACTCAGGACTCCAGAGCTGGACACAGTAGTCCAGCTGGGGTCTCATGAGAGTGGAGTAGAAACGGAGAATCACCTTCCTCGACCTGCTGGCCATGTTTGGGTTTTTTTGGGGTTTTGGGGTTTTTTATGCAACCCAGGATATGATGGGCTTTCTGGGCTGCAAGTGCACATTGCTGACTTGTGACCAATTTTTCATCCACCAATATTCCCAAGTCCTTCTCCACATGACTACTCTCAATCCATTCATCCCCCGGTCTGTACTGATAATGGGGATTTCCCCAATCCAGGTGCAGGACCTTGCACTTGGCCTTATTGAACTTCATGAGGTTCACATGGGGCCACTCCTCAAGCCTGTCAAGGTCCCTCTGGATCCCTCTGGCATCCCTTCCCTCTAGTCTATCAACTGCACCACTCAGCTTAGTATCATCCCCAAAATTGCTGAAGGTGCACTCAATCCCACCTTCTATGTCACTGATGAATGTATTACATAGTATTGGTCCTGGTATGGACCCCTGAGGGACACCACTAGTTCTGGTTTCCACTTGGACATTGAGCCATTGACTGCAACTCTTTGGATATGAACATCCAGTCAGTTTGTTACCCATCTAACAGTCCATCTGTCAAACCCAAATCTCTCTAATTTAGTGGCCAGAATGTTGTATGGGACCGTGTCAAAGGCCTTGCAGAAGTCCAGGTAGATGACAACCATAGGTCTTTGCTTGTCCACTGATGCAGTCACTCCATCATAGAAGGTCACAAGATTAGTCAAGCACGATTTGCCCTAGGTGAAGCCAGCTGCTATGGTTCCAAATATTCTACCACTACATTCTTAGCTTTATATGTAAGGTGTGTTTCCCCTCTGTCCATAAACCAGATTTTGAGTGTAACAAACTTGCAGTAGATATTAAGGCCCCTGCCTTAATTTGGTGACATATTATAAGTAAGATTGTGTAAACATAAGATCAAATGAGTGTGTTAAAGCAAGATATGGGAATATAATTTTTCATAAAGAAGTCAGAGGAGATAGTGATTGGTAGTAATGCTAGAGAAGAATCTCTTAGTATAGCACGTTGCCAGTGGGACATCAGGGCAGTGCAAACATAATGTCCAGGCATAGCAGGGATAATCTGTACAGGCAAGAACAGAGGTAAGTACAGGGAGCCAGAATAGTAACTTAAGAAGAAAAACAAGTGCTGGTATGAGGCTGGAAGATGGAAATCTACCTCTTGGTAAGGGAGAGACAGAAAGAAGCTGAAGAAGAGAATACTCACTGTGTATGTGTTCAGTAATGGCATTTCAATGCAGCTGTACTCTCAGCAACGGGTGAATTAGACTACAGAAAAAAAGTATCCATTCAGCCTCAACAGTTGCGCGACTTTCATCACGTGAATTTAGGAAGAATCTCTGCTAATACTGCTTTTAGATAAAAAAAGCTTTTGCAGTAACTTAGAAACTTTTTTTTTTTTTTTTTTTTAGAACTTAGAAACTATTTTTTTTTTTTTTTTGTGCTGACCAGTGTCGACGTGGCCCTATACAAATTCTTTCAAAGTTCCATAAGGCAATGACAGCCTGCAGAAACTACAGATAAGGTCATCTGACTGGACTGTGCAAAGAAGAAAATTCTGGGTTTATTTCATAAGTACCAAATGTTCAAATCAATGTCTGATGTATAATGATCAGAAAACCAAAGCATAAGACACAGTGGATTGGAAGCATGTGCATCCCCCACGTAGAAGATGACTTTTTTCCTTTTTAGGATGGACGGATATAAAGAAAAAGGAGATAAAATAGGTGAAATAACAGAAAGTGTGCTTTAAGTAAAAGGTAGTATAACAGGAAAGCAAACTTCTATTTTGAATAAAATGAATGCCACTTTCTGCTGCATTTTTTTATCTTGGACCCAGCCTGTGCCCAACCAGTAAAAAAATTACCCAGCTGAAGGCATGTATTTTTCTGCATTCCCAAATATATACACGTGTGGTAACCATAGTAACCATATCTAGAGGGAAAACAAAAACAAAAACAAAAAAAAAAACAAAAACAAACCCAAACAAAACCCACCACCTGTTTCTGGAGGCAAAATTAGTTGCATGAATTTCCATAGTAAAATGAGGGAAACTATACATTAACAATTGATTTGAGGTATGAATGGACTACCAAAAGCATTTGCAAATATATTTCCCTTTTATTAGCTATGCTGTTGTATTTCTCTGTTTTCAAGAGATCAAATGCTTGAAGAGTACTCGTCTTCATAAGGATAAAGACTATGATTACATTCATAAAATAGGATTTTTGAAAAAATTCTTCTCATTTTAAAGGTACTTAACTTTTCTGTAGTCAAGAAAAGAGAAAGCTCAACAAGCGTATCTCTAAGGAAAAGAAAATAAATTTCTTAGAACTTAATCCAGTTATTCAAAATGTCTCTGTGTCAATCCAGTGATAACTAAATGTGAATTAATTGATTTAAAATAAGTTTATTACATATTATTAGATTTTATCGTAATTACATAATGTATTTTTAGATTCTTGTCAACTTAGCACTCTGTTTATTATAAACACACTGAACTAATTTTCTGACCCACATGAAGTTGTGCAGTAACCTAAAAAACAGTCACAAAGGTCTTCACATGGAAATGTTTACTATGCTAACTTGTTACCAAAAGTGAGATGAATTTTACTTTAAAAGTGGCAATGATTAATTAATTTTGATATTTCTAATTTTTGTGCTTTTTTTTAACTGCACTTCAGTAGAACAATACAAAGCTATTGACGTTAAAAGACTGTATAGTGAAAACTCCCCATCTATTTTGTCTTAATTCGAATCTTTTGTCCTTTTTTGTTTGAAGATGAGTCAAAGTTAAATAAAAGAATTTTGGATGTTAGAAGTTTAAAACCTCTTGTTTATAAATTCCTGTCTACCATAGCCTATTGATATATGCTGTACATTGCTATCCATTCTTGCATATTGACTTTATTTATACAGCCAATCAAAATTCAGGAATTGCAACTATGCATTTGAGTTAAATATTCATAGTTCACATTTAAGGCTTTGTCAATTAAATCATGTAGGCCACAGACTAAACTGAAAGGTTAAATTATGCAAAATATGTATTTGCTATTTATTATACTACCATTGTCACAAAGTACAGTCTCAAGTACAAAACCATTGACTGACTTGGGCATCAAATAAGCATAGAGAGAAGAGTTACTTAACAGTCAAGAACCTAGCTAGGTTGACAGGATAACTCCATAAAGACCTTCAGAAGCATGTTTATTTTTCTTGCTTACATAGAGACTACAGATGTTTATCTCAATGGCTAGGTGATTCAGATTTGTGCCTGATTTAGACAAATTATGTAGTCACACTGACTAAAGGTGTCATATAAGTCATAAGTTAAACCAGGTCATCCAAGAGTTTCACCCAGTTCCAACAATTAATAGTTATCCACCTTTGCAGTGTAGGAAATGATAAATATAGCATGAGTCTATACTAGTATTTTAGTTTGGCTCAGGAGTGTACTTCTGAGGCAAATCTTACAGTCATTCCCACTAACCGTGCTTTTGTACACCTTGTGGGGTGGTCTTCAGTGTTTGAACTGGATCCCTTCCTAAAGTAAAAAGTAGTGCCAGCTCCTAATGGGCGCTCAGCTCAGGAGACCATTTTGGAGCCAGTTAGAATTAACTCCCTTGAAATACATACACTGTGCATGTCATGTCCTCAGCACTAGCTGTTTCACTTTAACGATCTTAATTTGGCTGAATTATTTGCTGATATAGACATAACCACACTAGTGCAGTTTGTTATTGTTCCAAGGTTAGATAAATTACACCTATGTAAGTTACTGTGTTTCTGATACTAAAGCAGTTGCCTAAAAATTTTAAGACAAATAAAATTTCCCTTCTCTGTGATTCCCATTATGGCTTTCCAGATAATGGGTTTGAGCGATATATGAGTACAGAATGACTGTGTCTGGGCTTACGCCACTGTAAATTTTCATGACTACCTCACACAAGTTGAAAGGGATATAGAAGATCCTTTTCATTGTGCTCGAGAAAGGAGCTGAGGCTCAGTGGTGTGGAGATGGAAGTATTCTAGGCAAGCAAAGGCCTGGAATAACAGGAAATAAGGCAGTAAATTCTGACTGAAGCAGTCCATCTACAGTTGGAATAGTATCTGGATGTTAGACAATCTCTCCATTCTTTCTTAAAGTAAGTCTGGCAATAAGGTATTTTCCACCAACTGTTACAACTACTTTACAGAAAGAAAACTAAGTAAATTGAGTACAAAATGAAACAAACACATGCCTAAAGTAAGAGTACGTGCTGGTAGTCCCACTCCTTAACTGTCTTCTCTAACTCCTGGAAAACAGTTCTTCCCCAGTTTTCCTGTGATTTAATGGAACTGTATAGATCCAAATTTCTTCCATATTGATTGACCTGGCATTAATGCATGAATTGTGTTTTCGTGTGCTTTGAGCTTTGTTTCAACTAAACCTTTTTTCGTCTCCTCCAACTGTTTTTCTCAGTAGGAATTTTGTACATAATGTGCCAGTACTAAGCAAAACATCATAATAAGCTAATACTGTTATTAACCTTGAGGCATTGTAGGACAATTAAAACATTTTAAAGGTTATTATTGGACCACCTTAACTGGACCTTGAGAATAGACAAATTGAGCTTTGTTTCAACTAAACCTTTTTTCGTCTCCTCCAACTGTTTTTCTCAGTAGGAATTTTGTACATAATGTGCCAGTACTAAGCAAAACATCATAATAAGCTAATACTGTTATTAACCTTGAGGCATTGTAGGACAATTAAAACATTTTAAAGGTTATTATTGGACCACCTTAACTGGACCTTGAGAATAGACAAATTAAGATCTGAAAAAGAAACTGAACTCTTTACACAGCAGTCATCTAGTCAGTACCAGTCAGTACCACCTTGTGTGGCTGCAAGTCTGAGGTAGCTTGTATGCAACATCAATAAAATCTCAAAATCCTTTCTGTGTTTACCCTATCACAAGGTGAATGTGAAAACCGTTGTGCTTAATTCTTGCTGACAAATACTTTCACATGTATTGGCAAACAGTCAGTTACAGTTGAATAGAACAAAGCAGCTGCTTGCAAAGCTCAGCCAAGAGCCAATAGCTGTTAGTCTTCTTTCTCCTCTGCAGCTCACTAAGGGATTGTGTCAAAGTCAGACACATATTTCAGATGCCCAAAAGAGACATTCTTGCATTACCATTCTTTTGTCTGTACATGCTCATGGAAGAACATCAGTTATTCCCCAGGCACAGACTGATTACGTGATCTGTTCATTGAAGAGTCTGGGAAGTCCTGGTGGGATCCTGCTTTGAAACTGTTATACTCTGCATGATGATAATAAACTTGTCTTGGGGCCATTGACTTTGTTCCTGCCAGTCAAAGATTGTCCTTCCTTCACCCTGAATGTCTTTCATGCCAAAAAACTCTCAGCAGAGCTGTAATACACCAAATACAGGAAAAATGCATCCCTTGCATAGGCTCCCTATCACTTCTCCAACCAAAATCCAACCACGTGCTCATCTTAAGAACCAGTTTTAGCACTGGCCCTTAAAGATTTTGTGAAGGATAGCAAGATAGCAGAAACCATGCTTGAACCTTCACAAAACTATGAGAAAGAAAGTCTTCCTGAAATTGTAGGTCAAGTATGATGCACTGCTTAAGCTGTGAGCCTACATATGTTATGTTTATTACTTTCTAGACACAGAATTTTAGGAGAATTATCTGCTGTAAGGGATTAAAAATAAATCATATAAAATTTAGCTTAATGTTTGAAAATTACACTGATAAATAAGGATTCTCTAAAGAGGCTAGGAATTGACATTGTATTCTTTCTTCAAAAGAAAAAGGAAACTATTCATTGGCATAGATTCTTGACTATTAAAGAAATGGGATTGGATTTTTGAAAAGTCTCATGAAACTGCTTGTGGTATAAACCCTTTCTCATTAACTAATGGCTCTTGATTATGCTATTTAGGATGTATCTTCTTGTAACTTTGGTGGAAAACATAGCTAGTGGATTATAACCAAGAAATCCTTGTTGTGTTTTTTACTCCAGGCAATGTTAGCTATTCAGGTGGTGGTTAGATTGGGATTGAAGTTGCCTCATCTGTACAGATGGGCTTATTGCCTTCATAGAAATCCTTAAAGGACAATTAAAATTGCTACATGGAAACGTAGAGCTTGCATCTCAAACATGAACTATGTAAGTGTTACTAAAGCTCTTTTTCATATAGAGAAGTAAAGAGATAAAATTCTATAAGACTATTTTTTTGATTGTTTTCTGCAGTTAAGAAGTAAAACAAAAGAAATAATTAAAATAACTGGAGGTTCTAGTAACAGGTTAACAAAATCACAACTATGAACTACATAACTCAGAAGAAGTCCTTCAAAATGTTCTTACTTTTGAGTTTATTTTCATTTGTATTAAAACAAATAAAATACTTTATAATCAATCTCAATGTTTTCTGAAAAGCAGCTATCAAAAGGAAGGACCAAAATCTTGAGTCTCACTTTTCTTGCAAACCATTCATCAACTTTTTCCTGCTTTCAGAAATTTGTCCTGACACATTGTTTCCTATCTTTTTTCAAAAGACTTCAAGTTGTTTTCAGTTGATATTTCTGAATTCCAGTAATGTCTCTTATCACTCTATAATCAGCTGTGTTCTGTTTACCAACAAATGATAACCATTGTGCTGGCAGATAAGTTCAAGCTAGTCTGTAGATATAAAGGCAATAGCAAGCTACTCATGCAGGGGTTGATTTCACTTAAACGCACACACACAGAGTTTATTTCATGACTTGAACTAGAGGAAAAATGAATCAATATCTACTTCCATTTGGCCTTCTTTTTAAAGTTTGATAGTTAATAGCTTTAGATTTCAGCACTTTAGAAAGCCCATGAAGGTTAAAAAAGGAGAGGAGAGGAGAGGAGAGGAGAGGAGAGGAGAGGAGAGGAGAAGAAAAAGGCGTTATAAAGAGGAGAGGAGAGGAGAGGAGAGGAGAGGAGAGGAGAGGAGAGGAGAGGAGAGGAGAGGAGAGGAGAGGAGAGGAGAGGAGAGGAGAGGAGAGGAGAGGAGAGGAGAGGAGAGGAGGAAAAAAAATCCTTCTAAAGATAAGGAAGATTGTAAAATTGGAAAAAACCCACAAAACTAAAAACAAAATTTCCTTAAGAATCATGACAGTATTGGTTTCATAAGAATTATTCTAATGTTTCCCAATTTCCTTATTTCATTTCTGTTATTGCCCTTTCAGTAATAGCTTAAGATCCAGTGATTCATTTCAAACTTTTCTTTCATAGAACATTTATTCCTGAAAGGTATGTAACCCTTCAAACGGGGTGAATTTTTAAAGTTTCTAGTAAGTTAGCAAAAACTAGTGAGGATATAATTTTCTCCTTCATTTCTTTTGTCAAGGTCAGTAGTGGGCTTTGCTCAGATTCTCCTCTAACTGAAGAAAGTGACTTGAGATACCTCATAGCCTTAAATGAGATCTCCAGGATCAGTTAATTAAAACCCACCTGTCTCCTTCTGTAGCTTCACTGAGTATTAAAGCTAGAGTAGCAGGCAGAAACAGATTCAGGGGAATGTTCACAGCTGTTGATGAATAAGGAGCAGACTGTAACTTTTTAACTTATAACATTTTTGTTACAATTGAAGTAATAAGTTTTGTGTAACAGATTTGATGGGCTGGAAAGCAGTAATAAGGAGGATGGCATAAGAAGAATAGAATTTCTCTGCTTCTGTATTTAGGTGGTAGGTATATAATTGTGCACCACTCAGTTTTGAACACTGTAAATTGCTGTCCCAAAGCATTTTGGATAGTCGTTGTCCAAAGTCATAGACTATTTTATAGGTTTTGTTGAATGGTGTCACATACTTTGCCTTTGTGATCAATCTACTCTGTCACATTGGTTTATTTCACCTATTTGTTACCAAACGCATCAATATGGGATATAATAGCTATCTTTTCTTTCTGTGTAAATTCAAAAAACAAATAACAAACATTTCCAAACTCAGTGTCATTCACATGCATGCATGCATTGCACAAAGGGTGTAAAGAGTTTGCAGCGCTGGAGCATGTGTTTGCTGGCCACTTGTGCAGGGAGCACTGGTGCAGCCGGCAGGGGTCATTGTGAGACCGCGCTGGCTGATCAGTCGTCCTGGTGAAATGTGCCTTGATTTCAAATGGCCTTGTTCTACTGTACAAAACACACACAACTCATCCTGTTGTAAAACCCTGGAAGGAACTTTCTATTTCGGTCCAGCTTTTTTTCTTTTGTTTTTGTTTCTATACTAAAACAGAAAAATGCATCACCTGAAAAGAATAATAAAATTTCACTCGAAAAAAATCCTGCAGTGAAGTTTTCCCAATTCAGACCAGTAAGTCCATCAAAGTTGCTAAGCTTATTTTCAGTTGCCAAGTAAGTTCACCTTTCTTCACAAACCTTGACTCATGAACCATAACAGCAGCCTAAAATATTTTACTTAAACTCTCACAACTAAGCCAGTGGAATATTAAAACACAATAAGCAATGGAATCAACAAATACAGTGAACACTCAAGTTACAGAAAAAAGAAAGCTATTAGCCCAAACTCATTTTCGTTACATAAAAAACAAAGGAAAAAAAATAAAAAAGGCTTTTTATTACATTTAACAAAGTAGTTCTAAAATGAACACCGTAAAGAGGTCCCTAATCGAGACAAGGCTGTAATCAGACTAGTAACTTTTTCAAAGAGAGATTGGGGTAGGAAATGTAATGATAAAGTCCAATAGAATGCTTCAAAGGTAATTGCTCTCTCCTCACATATACATAGAAAGGTCAAGAGTAGCTGGACTCTCAGAGCAGATTTGACTTCCCATATCCTATATTATTTAAATAAGCATAGGCTTGTCAATGTGACACCCATCTACAAGAAGGGCCGGAAGGAGGATCTGGGGAACTACAGGCCTGTCAGCCTGACCTCGGTGCCGGGGAAGATTATGGAGCGGTTCATCTTGAGGGCACTCACCAGGCATGAGCGGGACAACCAGGGGATCCGGC
>NW_008795018.1:6613618-6619478 GCF_000699145.1 Aptenodytes forsteri
GGGAAGTGGTGGAGTCCCCATCCCTGGAGGTATTTAAAAGACGTGTAGATGAGGCGCTTAGGGACATGGTTTAGTGGGCATGGTGGTGTTGGGTTGATGGTTGGACTCGATGATCTTAGAGGTCTTTTCCAACCTTAATGATTCTATGATTCTAAGCATATCTGATGATGACACTAAGGAAAGGGCTCTACATCTCAGTGCTAAGACCTACCAGGCAGATTTGAAAGGCAAACACTTTTCTCTGGAAGAAATGAATCAAAGAGAGAATTAAGTTCACCCCCCATTTGAAATGTGCTGCTGTGTTTCTCCTCTGTTCTGAAATTTACTTGAAGAAAAAAGGAGAATCACCTTTGAAAAGGTAAGCAAATGAATGTTCTTTTCTTTACAACCAACATAAACAAAACCAATGTTTACCTAGGAGCAGAAAAAAAAAGAGGAAAAAGGAAGATCAGTTTGAGAAAAAGATTATAACTGATGACAAAACCAAATATTTAATGTTGGTGCTTTGATTTAGTAAGCTTTCCGAGCCTTGTAGCTTGTATGCATTCCTGGAGTGAAATCCTGGAGGTACAGGATTTATGTACCACAGGTACATAAATGCCATCAGACGACATCCTTGAAGCACCTACTAACTCACAACTTTTTTTGTATATCAAGCCTTATGATTCACTGATTACTTTCCCATGGATTTTTCTACAGAAATCTCCATATCCTGTTCTTTCAATTTTGTACAGTGGTTTTTCTTTGTTTAGACCTTTAGGGACCCATTTAGATTCTTGATAGAAGAGGAGGGAATAAGAGGAAGTAGTAGGAAAAGATAAACATTTTTTTTTTAAGTTATATTTCATTGAAGAAATTTATACAGCCTAAGAACATACAGGAATATTTTTTAATGAAAAGTACCCTTTTTCCACTTTGAAATGCTACAGATTTATGGGAACACAATTTCTGAACAGTTTTTTTGAGAGTTTTCTGCTTCTGTTTGTGTTTTCAAGACTATAAAATGTAATAAATAATTCCACCTACATTCTATGACAGCATAGCATGAGAAAATGAATTGTAGAAAAATTATTCCCCTTCCATTACTGAGCATCATTCAATTGGAATTGTTACAGAAAATTATTTAATTTCCAGGAGGTTGTAACTGCTTCAGGATCATTTATCAGCTCAAAACAAACAAACAAACAAATAAATAAATATAAAAGTCTTTTGAAGTCTTCCGGTAAAAGGCAATTACTGTTAAAGATTAGCAACTTCCTTTTGATAGAATTCCTAAAGAAACTTATAAAGTTTGTGTGCATGGCAACATTATTTTTCTCATAGTGATAATAAAGAATGACAGAAGTACTTTATAACAAACCAAAGTGTGTTAAAGTGGAAGAATATATACATATATCTCAAGAGAGAGATATTTATAATACTATTTAATAATTTTAATTTTGACAGAGTTTTAAAATACTGCCAGACTAGATGTAAGAAGGAATTTGGATGGTTGCAGGTTGCTTCTGTTGTTGTTTCTATTTCTCCTTCTTATGGGCTGATGCCAACATGCAAGCTCTAAATTAGGAAGCTGTAATAGGAATGTATATGACATTACTTTGGTTAGCTGATCATACCAGTAAGTATGATAAGTAGGAGAGAGTAGGATTATGTCACAGCTGGAGATATAATTACTGTATAAAGTACACTTTAATAGTGTCTGTGCTATGTATTAGGGAACATGTCTCTCAGTTTTACCAATTAACCTACTGAAAACGTCCCAATAATTCAGCTGTGTAACTGAAGAGACAAAGTATTGCTCCTGTTATTTTACATTGTGTTATCTGAACACAGACTTTTCATTAATTAAGTTTTATAAATTTCCAGTGGAACAAAAAAAAAAAAAAAATTGATTCTCATATGACTATAAGATTTTCTGACACACAAAATGAGAACATACTGCATTCCCTTGACCTTCTAGCTTTCAAAAATTCTCAGCATGAATAGAAATGTGTTTATACCCTAAAATGACATTCTCCTGGCTAACAGCTGTAGAGCCACCTTACTCAATGTTTAGATCAGATTCTGTAAGCATTAGTATCTCAAAAGGGTTGGCCTGATTTTCAAGTCAGATGAAACCAAATGTCAATCCTAGCAAAGCACTAAATGGATCACTTTTTTTTTTTGAATTTGGCAAGGAAATTAAACACTGCCCTTCTGTCCTTCCCTGTTTGTTTGTTTTTTTTTTTTCCCCCTGTCTTTGATGAAATCCTGTTTTTAGTTTCTGTTGAAGGCTTAATCCTGTAAGCCATTCAGTCTGTTCATGATCCAGTAAATGTCCTCAAGCAATTGTTTAACTTAATGTAAATCATTATGAGCTTAAAAATGAAATACTTGCCTACATGTTTTCTTGGTCTAATGCTTAGCACTTCAGAGGATCAATAAGATTTTGGTGCCACTAAGCAGCTCTTAGTCAGGGGAGGGACTTATCTTACTTTAAAGAAGACATCTAAAATAGATCACATGAGTTTTGCTGAGAAGCTGTGTATTTCCTCCACTGACTATAAAGCTGGCCTGAGATGACTAGCTTGTGCATCTCAAGCCTCAGTTCAGATGCCCACATACATATGTCTAATGAAATTTGGGATGCTGTACTCTAGCTGTCCTCCAGCTGCTACTCCAGGACTACAGGGGTCTTCCATAGATTCTCAGTTATATATGTCACCTCTGAGCTATTCTTGGTCATTTCTAAAGACCTGTTTGTGGACAACTGAACTGGGCTCCAGTTTCTTGTATGAGGAAAGTTTTCTGCCTGCGTTGCACAGAAGAATTTTAAGTTAAGGAGGAAGTCAACTAACAAGTTTTAGATGCCTCAGAAAATGAGCAACCCTTGTCTACGGCTTTTTGGATTACATTTTGAATTAGGTTTAGATATCTGAGGTGGGAACATTGTGATGTAAAAGCACCATTTTTTCCCATTGTTTATAAAAGAATGGACAGCTTCTGAAGTAAACAGCTACCTTATAGGCATCTATTTTGATATTGAGACGCTTACATGTGGATATCTAGTGTTATTTCAGATGATCTAGAGTATTTCAACTGGCTTTTACCTGCCTCTCCAGAGGAATAGTCTCCCATAGATCCTAGGTCATACATGCTAGTCCCTCATAAACATCTCAGATTCCCCACCAGGGAATCTCAAATGACAATGAGCACCTATATTTCAGTAACTACGTCCCCCTCCAAAAGCTAGATGAGCAGGAGCCTACCACAGTGTCAAAAATAAAGGATGATAGCAGTCATGGTATTTTTAATGTGGTTTGTTTGTTTGTTTGTTTTTTCCCCCAGAGTCATTTGGAGTAAATTCTGGTATATCTGGGATCAAAGGCATACAGGAAATATAAATATGTATTCCAGTTAAAAACAAAAATAATAAAGAAGAACCAAAAATACCAAAGCATTACAGAACCTCACAGATCAGTACAAGAAAATCTCTGCAGTAAAGTGGGAAAAATGAGAGAACAACACCCTATCAATTTGTCTTACTTTCTGTATACATGATGGTTTCTTGAATCAGTATCAGATTATATGCTCAGGAAAGTTGTGTTGTGTTTTTTAAAATATAATTATGTAAGCAAGTAGATCTTGTTATTTCCAGGAACCAGTGGGCTGGATGGATTCTCTGAAGTAGAAGGAATTGCAAGCTAGGAGCCAGATCACTGAAGAAATAACTGTGGAAAAATACCAAAGGCTAAGGAGGAAGATCAAGTTTAATTTATGCTTTATTGCTGTTATTAGAGAATCTATTGAAGTCCCAGGGAGGATAAGTTTTAAGAATCATGTGCAGACTTGAATCAGACTGTATACAACCTTCAGCAAGTTACTGTCTACTAGAATATGAATAATGAAAAGAAACTATTGCAAGTTTAACATCTGCAGACTTCAACTGAAGTTTGTCCAGCTCTCTCCTGCAATGTCAATAATCCTGGTTAATGATCATAGTGCATGAATCTTTAAAATCCTTGTCTTCATCAATGAAATGTTGTTCAAAGAGTTCTAGAATTGGTTTTAGAAGACTTTCACAGCTTTCTTGAAATAGGTAGAACTTGAATTAAACATAATCTAGTTTGTTAAACCATGTAACGAGTATCAAAATTAAATTGTCAGCATATCCATCTCTGCATCAACTCAAAATCAATAAACTGGAACAAATAAAAAATTAAATACCTTCTATTTTTTTTGGAAAATGAATAAAACATTTTTGTCCTTCTAAACCCAATGTTTTGTTTAGAGAGTGGATGTACAGCATAGTAATTATCACTATTATTATTCAAAGTTTTTTTAGGAAACAGAGATCACCTTTAAAGCATACTAGGGATGGATGGAATGCTGTAACTTTTTTATCAGGTATTTGAAGCTGTTGTCTGGAATTATAAAATCCATTCATAGATGGACACCAAAAGTAGACTGTAACTTTAGTAGTCAATGATAAAATCTGATCAGTGTAATATAAAGTTCTACTCATACACACAGATAAGGGTGTTATGCTTTCTACTTTTCTTTCCTTTTTTTCAGTAGCATATTGAATGTCCTGTCAAAAAAGACATGTCTTTACTCATAAAATGTCAACATTTCTATCTTTTTTTTTCTGAAAACATTAGATTCATTACAGGGATGTGCAGCACTATATCAGACCAAGTAATGCTTTCTAAACTCTGTTAACACTTTTTTATATCTTGAATTTATCCAGGAAGCAGTATCTTGAAGAGCTGAAAGACTGATGAAATAGATACAGTTATAATATTGTCACTGCTATTAGTATTGGTCTTATTTTTTAAGACTTCTGCTTAGAAATACTAAATACTTTCAAAAGCATAGTGTGGTATTTCCAAATCTCAGTGTGAGATTTTTTTTGTTTGTTTTATTTTGTTTTGCTTTTGGTTTTGCTTTTGTTTTGATCCCCGCCCCCCCCGCTTGGTATTGAAGTGAGAAAAATTGCTGATTTGTGGGGAAAAAACAACCAACCTTGCTTTGGGAAAGGTTATTTACAACAAAGTTTCAAACTTTCTGAAAGGTTTCATTTATTCCTTGAAGAAATATTCCCTTTGTTAAAGGTTTACATTACAGAAGGAAATTCATTTGTGTAATTACTGTGCAATAATTCCATGATACATAGATAAATAGGCAGATACAGATAAAATATATAGACATATATTTGCAGACCCATGTATGCAAAACACATTTATACATATATCTATAAAGATAGATGATGTTCACATATAAAGATATTTATACAAAAACACACAGCATCTGTCATGCTAGTTTATGCCATTTGTGGACTTCAAAGATGTAAACAAGACAACAAAAAACCCTTAGTGAAATTAATGAGATTAATGAAATGAATGTTATTAATTAAGAAATGTCATGAAGAATCAGACTTTAAATAAAATAGCTCCACTGTTTATGTAGGGCCTGTGAAGATCAATTTGGCTCAATACCAGACCATGTTGTTTCAATACACTGACTGATCTGGGTCTTTTCTGCTCTCAGAGAATTCTTTCTTACAGAAAAGATGAACATTTTCTTTATGATCAACTGAGGTTTGTAGGATGATCTTTTTCCCTCCATCCCCTTGTTGGGGGGATTCAACATCAAGCATCAAGCAGAAGTAGCAAGGTCAGTGTCATGGTTTAACCTCAGTCGGCGACTGAGCACCACACAGCCACTCGCTCACTACCCCCCCGCAGTGGGATGGGGGAGAGAATTGGAAAAGCACAAGTGAGAAAAAACTCATGGGTTGAGATAAAAACAGTTTAATAATTGAAATAAAATAATAATAATGTAATAATAATAATAATAATACACAAAGCAAGTGATGCAC
>NW_008795018.1:6619554-6644247 GCF_000699145.1 Aptenodytes forsteri
CTAGTGTAAGCATTACCTAGCAACAACTAAAACATCGGTGCGTTATCAACATTGTTCTTATCCTAAATCCAAAACACAGCACTGTACCAGTTCCTAGGAACGAAATTAACTCTATCCCTGCCGAAACCAGGACAGTCAGTTTGATGAACTGCTAAAATATTTTGTGGTTATGTTTTTTGCTGTCATTCTTCCTCATTATGAATGGTTTTACTCACAATCACCATTAACACAAGTGTACTGTATAATCACTTGATTCTTGCCTGTGACGAATAGAAGTGTGAAAAAGAATTACAAATGTTCCTGAAACAGCTACTTGTCATTAATGTAACAGTTTAGGCTTAAAGAATTGACAAAACTGTCATTTACAACTACATTTGAACATTGTGAGTATGTGTGAGGACTCAACTACCACTGAAACGAAAACAAATACTGATTCTATTGATTAAGTCAAAGTAATGGACATGATTATACTAGCATATTTTAATCTGCATCCATTCACTCTCCAAAATAAACACAAAATACTATATAATAACACCTTTTTTCTTATAAAATATAACTTTTAAAATACTATTACATTTTTCAACCTTTTTCCCAAAATAAACAAAATACTATATAATAACACCTTTTTTCTTATAAAATATAACTTTTAAAATACTATTACACTTTTTAACCTTTTTCGTCCCTTTCATGGTGGTTATCATATGCTTATGAGGGTATTTCATTCTTTGCATGAAAAGCAGTAA
Source organism: Aptenodytes forsteri (assembly GCF_000699145.1). Taxonomy (NCBI): domain Eukaryota; kingdom Metazoa; phylum Chordata; class Aves; order Sphenisciformes; family Spheniscidae; genus Aptenodytes; species Aptenodytes forsteri. The sequence continues at coordinate 6,620,298 of NW_008795018.1, forward strand.
TATGATAATGTACTTCTTGTTGCTTAGAAAAAATATAGGGTTTTTATATAATAATTAGTATTCACATAATTGGAAATGGAACAGTAGAAGTGTCAGCAAATTTTGGCCTAGCTTTCTGCATGTCTAACATCTTTATATTGACTTGAGCAAGCTTTGAGTCAGTCTCCTGAAACTTTATTACAGGATTTTGTTTTATTCAGTTGCTCGTGTATTCATTTATTTATTTTAAACCAGCATTTCTTAGCTCCTTGGCGTATTTACACTATTTCCTAGGTGACTAGGAAGTTCCCATAACTTTGAAAGGTTTTCAGAAATGTTCAGAATCTTATGTTTAGATCACAGAAATAGGTACATTAAAAACAAATGAGTGCCTAAGTTAGATGGAAGATTTCAGTGCAAACCTTTTAAAATATTTTCAATTGTTGTTTTTTGTTTTTTATTTTCTCATAGAAAAGTGAGCAAAACGTTGATCTTTTGGTTCAAAAGTAACCAATCATGAATATAGGTCACTTTATAGCAGATTGGGCAAACTTTAATAATCATAAATCAACTTCAGAAGACAACTATATGCCATTTCCTTCGAAATAACACAGGCAAAATTTGTCTAGCTCAGAAAAGGAAAGGTCAGATCAGAAGTTTTCAGTCTTGTCTATGCAGAAGCTTAAACCACTTGGTTTGCTTTTGTCTTATAGGAAGGACAGAAAAATAGGTTAATATTTCCAAAATCACATAAATTGAATTACTAAATTCCTACATCATGTAGATGATTTTGATTTATTTTTCCTTGAAGTAATGGTCACCAGCTTCAGAGTCATTTATATCTATTTGAACATCACTAATGTTTATAGAGCTCTTAGTGTTCACTACCAGCCAGGAAATGTGAGCTCTAGTACTTGAGTACACTGAGAACATTGTATCCCATTCTTGTCCATCCTGGCAGTAAAAATGGCTTTAGGTAGTAAATTATGTATTTGTATTTTGTAAGATAACAGGTGGTCCTAATGTGAATGAGAAACAGGATCTTGGTTACTTTGCTTTTGTTGCACTGCAGAACACTTAAATGATTACATCAGATTTGTTGGTTTTGTTTTCCCCAAAGGGTTTCCTGCAACACAACTGTAACTTTGTCCTTGCCAAGAAAAGTCAAACGGAATATTAAAAAGGTAGCAGAGCATATACTTGAACAACTGTAAATGAGAGAGACAAAATGAAAGCTCACCTTGCAAGTGATATAGATTTAGCAGCCTTCCTAGGCTTAAAGAAGGTTATGAGGTAGGTAAAAGCCAACACACACTCACCCTCACCCTCCCACACCCCAAAGGAAAGAAATCCACCCCAACAACCCATCATGGTTAGTGCACTCAGAGATAAGAAACTTGGAAAGATAGTAATCTTTTTCAACATCCATCTGCAAAGTCTTTTGAAGTGAAGATATTTTGCAATTCTTTATGTATCCCTCTGCTAAAACTTACAGAGGATGAATTCTGTTCCAGCATAAAAGGTATTTCCATACATAGGTAAACAGGGATATAATTAAAGAAATTCAACATGTTAATTTTTTTGCCTAAAATAGATTTCCAAAACTAATCCATATTTCTATCACTTTCTTCTGAAATTATGGAAGGGTTTGAGGACAATAGTGAGATCAATTTCAACTGTGCCTCTGCATACTTTAAATCCTGGTCCCAAGTGCAATAATTACGCAGTTTGCAAATAACTTTGCATTGGTATGTGAAATGAGACATTGTTAAAGTCAGATAATTTTCTTTAACTTTATCTAAATTGATACTATGCAACATTTTCCTGAGATTTTCTCTTTCCAGACTATTGTGCTGCAATCAAAAAAAGATCTTTCTTCCCAAAAGATATAACTATCACCTTCCACATACCTGATCCAGCACTTGCCCTGTTCATTCATTTGCTTTATTCACTGTCTATTAATTTCTGATGTTTTTTATTTCTAAGGATAATAAACGTGAGTAGAAACAGGAGTCCAGATCTACAAAATTATTTGAGTACTTAGTGGAAGCTAACTGCCAAAACAAAAGATAGTATCGTGGTGCAATCATAACATTTTAAGGATATCGGTGACACCTTTACAGATATTTAATTAGTTTCGTAAAATCTTGGGCACACAAACAGTTTGTAGGAACTCTTTGCATTTGAATACATTTATCCAGGAGTTAAAAATTATACACACATATATAGAATCCACTCAAGACAGGAAAAAATACTGGGTTTTATATTAGACTGAAGTATTTCAAACACATTCAATTGTCTCAGGAGAGCTCAGCTGTTAGGAAGATCAAAAAGGTCATGGAGTTAGTTCTGGCTGTTAGTGGCATGTGGGTTGCAAACACTGTATCTATAGTGATAGACCACCTACAGTCTGAGGTATATCGATAGAAAAATAAGGCTACAAGGTGGGCAAAGATAATACCATTTCCAAATACAACAGCTTTGCCCAAAGTCACTTCATATTTTATAAATTGTGTTATAAAGTCAAGAATGCTCCATTCCACCAATGCACAATTCAATAACAGCTTGGAATTGGAAACTGGAAATTATAACTGGCACAGAAACCAAGCATCATTCCATCACATATTTACAGTGAATATGAGATTTATTGCATATAACTGGAAAGGTGAATGTGATTAAATACATAGACTATGTGCTTCATTCAAATATATATAATAAATTTAATTTATACATAAATTTTTTATACATATATATAGGATAGTTTATCATTGATACGTATGCAGATTTAAAAAGTGACAAATAATTTTGAATTCGCTACAATTTTCTGTTCAAGTGAGTGCATGTAAACAGTTTCATAGCTAATTTCTGTTACTGGGAATTTTATAAATGCCTTTAAAAACTCTTTTAAAACAATATATTACCTTTGGGAAATGTTTAAGGCTTAATAACACAGTATTCAGCAAAATGCATGTTGTTATTTTAGGTCTCCTAATCCCCCACTTGTTGTTATAGTCTCACATTTCTTTGCATAGCATGTGTGCTTTAGTCATTAAAACAGAGAAATATTGAAAAGATCAGTTTAGCCTAGCATATTATTGACTTTACTCATGTAAATTGAGCATGATATTGTTCTGTCATAGTAGAAATTTTGTACAGTAATAGAAACAGAAAATACCAGAACACAGGATTCATTTTTAAATCCGAGAATTCTGACTGTGTTGCTCAGATTCCACTTGTGCAAACAGATACAGTCCCACTCATTGATAGTGATGACAACATATGGATGTGATACCAGATCTTAGCCTTGAAAGAATCTCCTTCTTAGACACAATTGGAAGAAATCAATTTGATCATCTTAGTCTGAGTCTTACTCCATCTAATCATAATTTCTATTCAAACTGTTATTCTGATTTAAAATATTTGGTTTTAACTTTCAAGTAACAAATCTGTAAATCTTTTAATGAGAATAAGGAATATTGAAAGTCTCACAATTGAAGCATTTAATGATTAGGCTGATGTAAAAAAGCATCATCTAGATTAATAAGCAAAATGGGCTAATTTCCTTTTGTCTTTCACCATGAGACTATTATACAAGCAAACTTCTTGTTTTCTAAGTGCCTTCCTAGTTTTATCTCTAAAGCACAGCATTTCAGTGATTGGCTTTTTTCAGTGCCATGCATACATATAATGCATCATCCCCATTTGTCTCAATGTCAGCTGACATACTAAAAAATAAACTCATTCACCTTTCTTCCTTTCTAGTAGTTACACCTTCCTTATTATCCCAGCTAATCTTTTACTTGGTATTCATCGGTGGACTTGTAGTAACAGGCTGATCTTGAACCTTCAGAAACATTCTGTGGGCAGTTGCCTTGAGCAGAAAAGCCACACACATTTTAACAGAAACTGTGCAGTTTTCAGTGCGTGATTAGGTTTTTAAATCCCATTGTAATTCTGGCAATGAGCCCTTCTTGGAACAGACTTTCCTGTTATACAAATATTATTTAACTTTGTGGAAGCATAAAATTAATTTATACAATTATTATGGTAATTTATTAATATAACCATCCTATGACATATGGCAGAATGTTAGAATATTGGGTGATCATGGACGTAATGTTTTTCACAAAAAATAAAGTCTGATTAACTGCACCATCTAACAGTAAAAACAGAAAGCAAACGAACAAAACCTCTTACATAAATTCATTATTATTTTAAAATCCAGTCCTGCAATACTTTGTACATGGTAATGCTTACACTCGTGTTATTCACACTGGCAGACAAAGACTATGAATAACAGCATTAAAACCACAAATAAGTCTGAAAAACTTACGGTATGTATACCATATATGCACTGGCAAAATAAATATACGTATTATTTCCGTAACAATGATATGAGCCTGTCTGTTTAGTACGATGAATTTAAAAAGACTCAATCCTATTGAAATAATATGGCATTTCTGTGACATTCAAATCAGCAAATTCATAGATGCAAGATGTGTGGTGGACCAGTCTGCCTTGTGGAAAGGTCAGCCTAACACAAAAGACTAAAGCAAAATACGCAAGCCATGAACCGGGAAGCTGCCAAACTAATAGATAGGCAGTATCTGACAAAATCTACCTAGACATTTAAGGCTAGGCATAACTCTCCCCTGAAGTGATGGTAACTTAAGCTGAACATTTATTGAAAAATGAAGAAACATATATGTTTTATGTACAGCAATGCCTTAATTTAGACTTGCTCTTTTGCATAAATTCTCTGGAATGCATGCACTCAGGCTGGAAAATTTACCAAACCACAACTGACAATAATGTTATTTGGCAATAGAGGGAAAAACGTGGTTATCTTTGGATGAGCTATTGGTGAGGATCTGAACAATATCCTACACCTTTCTATGTTTAGGTTTGGCTGCTTTTGCTATGTGAGCATATCTTAGCAACAGTTTATACTCAGCAGAATTTATAATTACTAAAAACTGAGGAAGGCAATGAAACATGCATTTTAATTGTGGAGAAATGTAACCCTTGAGAAAAATCATACATAAGAAAATGTAAGATTAATAGATTCATTTTAGAATGTGTATTTGCATGTTTTGGTCACACCCAGGAGACAATGAACTTGCAAAACAGAGAAATGAAAATTTTCATAAAGGCAAATTCAGAACAATTGGAGAACAATAAGAATCAGTAAATATGTCTGAAAATACAGGATAAGGGAGTCTGAAAGTGAAATACAGCTTATATAAATTAGAGAATGCAAAGGAGGTAGGCTACAGGAATGAGTTCTAATTCTGCCTGTTTGACATTAATTTTTTCATTAATTCGTTCATTCATTCATTTGTTTCATCTCATTTTCAATATTTAAAAGTGAAGTCTAATAGTTTATTTCTTTATTTCACAGAGTGCTGTGATGATTAATAAGTTATCACCTTTAGAGCTCTATGGCATTTACAGCTTAGAAATATTGCACACTATGCTGACTGCTGGTTGTGGCATTTACAGAGATATCATAAGAGATTTTTGGAACTTCTGCTAAATATTTATATTGTGCATATATTTAGAACAGATTTAGAACTTCTGTGCAAGAAACCTAACCATAAGGACTTCTTAGCTTTGCAGATCAAAGACAAGAGGTAGACTAGAGTGCAAAAGTAAATAACTAACCTAATACACATCTCTTTCTGCAATGGGAAATTCAAGTAAAATTTGGATTCTTGGGTTCATGTACAGAAGATCATGGATGTAATGTTGCTCACTTAATGTATAGCTGCCTCTGAGAAGAAGGCATCTGCTTTAAGGATATCTGCTTTTAATTTAGAGTGCAGAACTTAATTTACAGGGGACTTAACTTGAGCAAACGCCCATCCAGATGAACACACTATCCAATCAAATTTTGAAAATTGAAACCATTGCCTGTTTACTCAGCCTGTTAGGCATGATAATGTGACTTAAATATTGAACAAAATTAAAAGTTCAGTTGCAGACAGCAGTAGAAATAGAAACCCTGATGATAGTGACCAGTCAGAGGGAAACACTACTTTTACTTTTCCTACTGTACTATACTTAAAAAAAGTTAGGAAAAAAATTATGAGGTAATTCTAAAGATAGAAGCAGACTGCTTCCACTGAAATCAGGTAGTTAAGGTAAACAAGCCACATAACATACAATACTTTATTTCTGAAGAATAACTATAAATATTCAGTGTCCCCTCCTTTAATAATGCAATTACCAGGTCAGCAGATTGTTTTCCTCCTCATGCAGTAGCATCTAGCTGATAGTTTAGGAATAGCAAAACTTTCTGGGTAACCAGGCCTAATTGGGAATACAGCTAATCTTGTGGTGTGTGACCCAGGTAGCCACTGCTCTCCTTCATCCCGCAATCCACGCTTCATACCGCTCAGTGAGCCTGCTTGCTGCGCCTGCAGGCCATTCCTCACTTCGCTAGCTACTCTTACCAAAACACTGCTACTTACCCAAAAGTTTCTGCTAACCTAGGTCTTCACCAATGTGTTAGCACTAGCACACACCCAGCACAGAGGAGACCTGGAGCAGTCTCTCAGCTCATGTCAAACTTCCAAATGTCTTCTTTCATCTCACAGCTTATGAGCAACATGGTCTTTGTCTTCCTCCTCATCCTTCCTTTTTCTTCTAAATAGTAATTTTTGCCTTTTCCAGGACTGGAACCTATTGCTTTAAATAAGGTTAATCACACACTCATGTTTAGGCACTGTTTATTAGTTCAGAATTTTATACTGTATTGCAGGTAGATTTTTTTTTTCCATTTGATATTTGGCACCTTTTTCAAACACACAAAATAAAAACATATATAAAAAATGTGCTTATTCATCCATTTAATGTAACAACCCTTCTCTCCACCAGATGCTTGCAGAAGGCTCCTACTCTGATTTCCTCTGGAATCACCTCTGCATTTTTGTAGTGCAGGGGAATGGGTAGAGACGTAAAAAGGTGCTGTTTTTTCTTAATGCCAATCTCACAACTGAAAGAAAATAGCAATGGATATCGGCCTAATCCAGCCACTTCCATGAAAAAATTGAGAGGAAGAATATGGTTGTACCTTTGCCATATGACAGGAGCTTTCACTGTCTCTAGAACAGCTAAGAGGAGGTTAAGCTATAGCATGTTCTATCTGCATTACAATTAACCTCTCTGTTGTAAAAGCAGAGCTTTGAAAGACTTTTCTGATTCCTCTGCCAATAAAATCTGTAAAACTGGTAAGTAGGGTTACCACCAGAGCTATGTTATTGGCATAATTTTGTTATTGGAAAACTCTAGAATAAAAAACATCTAAGAAAAAAGAAATAAAAATGTCCATTCCTTCAGTATCAGAATTCAGTCAGAGAAGGAACAGAAAGGCTGGTAGACTCTAACCTCTGACTCTTCCACACAAAAAAAGGAATATTTTGAGCAGGTTAACAAGCAGCCTTTTTGGTGCTCTTTGCAGCTAAAAGCAGATTTACCACCTGGTTTGCTGAATGCAATATAACAGTGTTCTATTTGCACTTCAGGAGTAACTCCAAAAGCCCCAGAGGAAAAAGACAAAGAAGTTTTCTAGCAGTTTTCAAAAGCCACAGCAAGAATTGAGCTATATGTGAGGCTTGGGATATTGTTAAAAGGGGTGAAAAGGGAAAATGGGGAAGAGGTCAGTAATTGGAGAGCAGAAGGTTAGAGGCTGCCTGCTCATTTGGGGGATTTGTACTGAGAAAGAGACCAGGCTTGTTTAGCTGGTTGACTGATTTCATCTGGGAGATGTGATTTTCTGTGTGTACTGGGTAGAAGGAAAGGGAAAATCAGGAATAATTATTTTTGGCAGAGTTAGGTAATTCCCAGTCCCAGCCATCTTCATTTGGTCACCAGCTGTTACTGCTGAAAAGTATTTTGTGTTACACAGTATTAATTCTCCATTTGTGTTCCTCTTCCTGATTGCTATTGCTTTCTCTGTTGCTTTTACTCTAAATTTCCTGTCTTTTAGAAATCCTGCTTTGCAAACTACTGTTGCAGTTGTAGAATATTTACAACCCTTAATTTATTGATATTTTTACTCACAGCTATAACTCCTTCTGAATGTGTTTTTGGTCTGCAAATGCATTGGTCTTTTTCAGTTCATATAATTAATGTGCTGCATATTGGACATATTGCCTGAAGTTCACCCTGCTGCTGAAAGCTGGTCTAAGAGACCTATACAGGGAAAATAAAAAAATGAACTTAAGCCGAAAAGTTTATGGTGTCTTTAATAATGTGGTCACACATTATCTAGAATACTTGCAAGCAAACAGAACCATAAAATATTCCAAATCTCCATCAAAACAAATTTGTACCCTACAAACCTTTTATGTCCCAAAGGATCTGATAGCTCAGTGACTAAGGTAGTCATGCAGTAAAAAAGAAACTGAGTCTCAGAGTCCACCAGGCCAGGGCTAAACCATTCTCTTTGCTCCAGTTTAAGCACATGTTCAAGTCTGGCCCTCAATTATCCATACTGCCCATGTATTAGTTTGCTCTCTGACTGATTGTGGCACACATGGACTGTTTCTCCACCTGGGAAAATTGGTTTGGAGGTGAGCAGTACAGAGCAACAGAGTCAGGCTTGCCAAAAGTTCACTCAGCTGTGTTTCTCCAAGGATTTCTCAGTAAAAGTCCCCCCATGTACTCAAATTCAGTATTCTAGCAAGTTTATTAATGGAAGGATGCTTTGCATCTCTGTATCAAAATGCCTGACACCAGACTGGTACCTAATGGCCAGAGGGGGCACTCTGGTATCAGAAAAGCACACAGCTTAGCTCTGAGGAGGGAAAAAAACAAACATACAGCAATGCAGAACATCTTCCCGAACACCCTCAGACTATTACAGAACAGTTAACTGATTCAAATTTAAAATAAAGGTATAGCCGAGTCGATCTGATTTTTGACATTACTAGTAAAGGATTCCCATCTTTGTTGACCTGTTAGGGCAGGGTCTCTGGCACTTGTCTGTTCTTGCTTTGGCCTACGCTGCTTTCAGTTTGTAACTGTCCCCTAGAGATCAAGTGGCCATTGCCAATCTGTTGTAGCTGAAGTCCTGAGAATATCATATGGAGTAAAGGTTTGACACCCTTGGCTGCCCTCAAACAATGCCCCTAGCAAGCAATAGCCCTTTTTTTCAACTGAGGCTGGCAAGTTGTACAATTTTCAAACTTTAACTGGGAGCCAACAAGAAGGAAACAATCTGATACAAAACATACCAAAAGACCCCTAGGTGGATTTAAGACTGAGGAGGAAAAAATCCTACCATGAAAATTGTACGAATCTTAGTGAGGACCTTGGGATACTGCCAGTTCATCATAATCCTTCATTCCCTCCCCTGGTTCTTCCTGAGGAAACTGTCAACTCCAAGGCAAAGCAAGGCAAGGCAAGCATTATTTTCCAAAAGATGGTCAGCAACATACTTTTGCAGCTGTTTAAAGTGAATGAGTGAATGTATCAGGTACTGCTTCTTTAATTCTAGTTCATTATTGTTCCTTAGCTCTGAACTGGCAGAGCGTATCAGACACGTACCTTCCATATCTTGTGAAGGATGCCTAAGGCAGATTTTCCTGTCATCCAAGAATGTAAGCTACAGAAGAATCCAACAGTGGTACACCACCTTCATTCAGTTCCTCCTTAAGGAGGAGGTGTAATATTCTCCTTTAATATTACCTCCTGCTCCATTAATTCCTTCACAAGGAAAATGGAATAACATCAGGAATCAGAGTGAAAGGTTTGGCTTTGAGCATCTGAGGGAGAAGAGTCCTTGGAAAATAGACTGTCTCTGTTTCACAATGGGGTGGAGAAGTAGGACCTACTTAGCCACTCTAGAACATTATTCTATGGATGGAGTGAAACAAAAAGATCCCTGTGTAGCGTTTCATGTAAGTACCTTTAGTTGGGAGGGTTTCATGTTAGTAACTTTAGCAGAAGGTATCTGCCTCCCTCCACCCCCGTTCAAAAACACACTTACCTATTTCTGTTGTCCATGCAGAATATTTTGTCACTTGTATTGGGAGGACTGCGTCTCTCAATACCTGCAATTTAGGTGCATGCTAAGTGCTTTTGTTGTCATTCTAAATTACCTCTTTGTGTTCCTCCAGATCCTGGACAAATTATCTGAATTCTGTACTTTAAATACTGCATAGTAAGAGACATACGCTAAAATTTAAAAGGCAGTTAATTACAACATAATTGGGGATTTCTGAGGTATAAATGTAGGTAGAAATTGTAAAAAAATTATATACTAGTTATTTTTTGAAATGTAGTGCCTTATAAACCAAAGCCAACAGGAATAGTCAGTCAGATTACATATTGCTAACAGCTGTCTGACATCTAGCTTTCTGGTTATTCACAAGATGTTTATAGAAGAAACTTGTATTCCACATATCCTTTTATTATGTTAACTTTACACTCAGTTTGGGTGGGCAGCCTTTGTCCCAAATAAATATGTTAGGTTATGTGATGAAAGCTCATCTGCACACCCATGAAGGGGTAGAGAAGCAACAGCAGGAAGGGGAGCCCAAATAATACTCTGTTGGGCTACTCCCAGTCCCATCGAGGGCACTATCCGCCTAATAAAGGCCCATCTGCACAAGACCAGAGAAGCACAGGGGCACAAAGGCAGGCGAGAACAAAAATTAAGGACTCAGAAGAAGGGACATGCAGTCCGGCCCCTTCCAGGGCTGTCCCAGGAGATCCTCAGATCCATGGTCCGGGTGTGACACCCATCAAGATGGGTAAACGCTAGAGCACTTTTTGGGCTGAAGGGGTGTTGCTACCTAGGAGCATGGGACACATTGTGGGATTGCACAAGGCTTGTTTTGAGGGAGGAATCAAAGGAAGGGAAGGAGACATATCTAGGTGATTTGGGGAGGAACAAGCATGGGGAAATGGAGGTATAAGGGTATGAAAAGGGCCAGTTGCCTGTAAACAGTTGGCTGGTGGGTACACTTGTCTGGATATGCCCTACGCTTGATCCGCGCAGGCCATCCTATCTTCTTATTAAACTCCATTTCTGTTTTCCTGGGTGAGGGACTCTCTGTTTGGTATGCATGTGTGTATATAGGGATTTAAGTGCCAGCAACTGGAGTCAGACCAGGGGTCAGAGCCATGTATCAGTGGTGTCAGCAACTAGAGCTAAAGAGGATGTGCAAGTGAAGATGTGAGTGCTAGTGAAGGGCAAGCCATACTCACCAGCAAGTAGGTAAAGTGACCTGGGAGCCAGGGGTGGGGGTGGATCTCAGAGGGTGAGGCCATGGGAGGAATCGGTTACCGGAGGGACCAGGGAGTCCTGGCCAGCTACTGGAGAGATTATGGAGTCTGGGAGCCTCAAGGGACAAGAGCTGCTGCTGTGTGCATGAGAGTCAAAGCAACCAGCCTGTGTGATGTGAGCAGCAAGGCCATTGCTGGTTTAAGGAAACCATCTAAGTTTGAAAACAATAAATAGTGAAAACAGCAAGCCCTTTGAGAGGAATAGCTGTATACAAAGGCCTGACACTGGGGAGAAGTAGAACCTGCAGTGGAACCATTGCCTGTGGGTTCAGGGCATCATCCAGGACCCGGGCACACCGCAGGGTTGGAAGTGGTATCCTGTCTGTGGTGGGGGAACCAGCCAGACAGGACCTTGGCAGAGACCTCCATTTGTGTGAGAGTAGCGTGTACAGAATGGGCAAGTATGCCCTAAAATAGAAGCTTAAGAATAGAAATTGCTTGCCCCTTCTTACACCCGTCATGATTGAGACATGCATTTTAAATGTTATGTCATGGGTTCTGTCCTTGTGGTTACCTCACCCTAAATTCCTCTGTGACACAGAGGAAACTAGATCAGCATATGAACAAAGAAATGTTTCTCTGCACAAAGGTTGTTAGTAAGGCTGGATATGCTGCTAAAAAATATTTTTAAGCAACTTTTGTCAATAAATTCCTAACATTTTTTCACATATATCACAGGAAGTTGGCATTTCACTTTGTATCTCTCTGTGACAAGACCAATGCAGAGTAAGTATACTCTTTCCTGTCTTTAATATTTGAATCTGAGTGCTGACACACATAAAGATAGCAGTTTGATTGCTTTTTGGATATTTTTCTACTGTCAGACACTGGAGGACCGAGATGCTTATCTGCTTCTACAATCAAAGTCTCTGGACGTGTTGTACAAATCAACCCCTAAAGAACAGTGTACAGCTATAGCTTTGAATATGACATGGGGGGGGGGGGGGGGGGGAAAATCACAACAAAACTTTTACTGGCAGCCACCATCCAGACTATATCTCTACTCCAGAGATGACAGACCATAGCTCTGACCCAAAAACCTGATTTCTTTTGATGACAGTTATATGCAATGGACATATTGTAATTGCTGCATTTTTAGTCAGTTAAAAGCCTTTTCCTTACACAGTAAGTTAAAGTTTAACACACTGAATCACTACAGTGAAACCACATTATCAACTTTTCAAGAGTGACACCAAAAACAGGTAATGATTTTGAAACCTGTCCCTGTCTCACATGCTTGGTAGAAAAGGAAAAATATTCCTCTGTGTGGAACATCTGTGACTGGCCTTCTATTTGCTTTGATTTTTTAAGAGCATTACAAAGCCTATTGGCATTTGTTTATACATTTTATATAGAAAAAGTACAGGTCCTTTGATATTCCTTTCCAAACACTGTATTATCAGTAAGCACTTACCATAAATTTGTCACCCAAATGCATTCAAGAAACAGTGAGTGGGGACAAGCCTGAGACAAGTTGTATTTATCAGCTGAGACAAATAATTTCTTAGCAGTTATACTTTATACCAGTTGCACTTGCCAGTTTCCAGTATGGATATGATCGTTCAATGCAAGTAGCATGGAAGTCTGTGTCCCTGAAGCTAAATTGGAAGCTGGATACCACTGTGCTTCTTGGGGCACGTATCCATCACGGACAAGATTTCAAAGTGTGTTGATATACAAATGAGCTGTTTCAACATAGTGTATTGGTCCAGCATGAAGAACAATCATCTAATCAGAGCATGTACCTATCAGTTTGGGTACAAGAAAAATTATTCAAACATTCCTGTTAATTGACAGACAGTTTAATAATTTTAATTTGAAATCTCCCTTGGTGGTGGATGAAATTAAGGATGAAATTAAAAAGTTATATTGAGTTGAGTGATAAACCAGACCTTATCATCCATGAGCACCCACAATGGGAATTTTCTAAAGGGATTATTAGGGGAAGGTTAATTAGCATTTCATCTGGGAAATGGTAACAGATGAGTTAAGGCAAACTTACATAAAATATTGAAACAATTAGAGAAAAAGCTCAAACCAAAAAAAAAAAACAAAAAACCACAAAAAGATAGATTTATTAAGTAGATAACATGGATAAAAAGTAATTTATATTACTGTCTTATTAACTGAAAAGGAGGCATTTTTTGACGTACTCCAAGCAAATACAATTTTGAGTTAGGGAGTTCAGAGAAAAAGCTATTGATGTATATATTTCCAAATGGAAACCATGGAATTAAGCTATTGTGAAGAATCCAAGAGGGAGGCCCCACAACCAATCCTCAGAGTTATAATTATAAAAAAATGAGCTTCATTTTTCAGTAAGTCTTAATATGTAATTATCAGATCTTCATAAAGCTAGCTGCATTAGTCACCTGTCTAAAATTAGAATTATCAGCATAGACGTTAAAATTTAACTGTTGAAACTGTGAATTTAAAAGATATATGATTACATAAGAAAATAAGTCCTGATTGTCTTGTCATTTAATAAATAAAATTGTATTTTTAGACTCAAAATCTCATCCACTGAATAAGACCCAATCTACTTATAGCAGATTACTAAGATTACTACTCAAAAACAGTTTAAGTTAAAGCCTCATGGCTGTAGTTGTTTATGCAGAGTGATTTTAATTGCATTGCAACCAGCTATTATTTGCCAAGCATTAACTTCCAGCTAAGAGGTAGTAACCTCCGGCTGAAAACTAATTAAAAAAAAAAAAATCCTCATATGCAATGGACATATTGTAATTGCTGCATTTTTAGTCAGTTAAAAGCCTTTTCCTTACACAGTAAGTTAAAGTTTAACACACTGAATCACTACAGTGAAACCACATTATCAACTTTTCAAGAGTGACACCAAAAACAGGTAATGATTTTGAAACCTGTCCCTGTCTCACATGCTTGGTAGAAAAGGAAAAATATTCCTCTGTGTGGAACATCTGTGACTGGCCTTCTATTTGCTTTGATTTTTTAAGAGCATTACAAAGCCTATTGGCATTTGTTTATACATTTTATATAGAAAAAGTACAGGTCCTTTGATATTCCTTTCCAAACACTGTATTATCAGTAAGCACTTACCATAAATTTGTCACCCAAATGCATTCAAGAAACAGTGAGTGGGGACAAGCCTGAGACAAGTTGTATTTATCAGCTGAGACAAATAATTTCTTAGCAGTTATACTTTATACCAGTTGCACTTGCCAGTTTCCAGTATGGATATGATCGTTCAATGCAAGTAGCATGGAAGTCTGTGTCCCTGAAGCTAAATTGGAAGCTGGATACCACTGTGCTTCTTGGGGCACGTATCCATCACGGACAAGATTTCAAAGTGTGTTGATATACAAATGAGCTGTTTCAACATAGTGTATTGGTCCAGCATGAAGAACAATCATCTAATCAGAGCATGTACCTATCAGTTTGGGTACAAGAAAAATTATTCAAACATTCCTGTTAATTGACAGACAGTTTAATAATTTTAATTTGAAATCTCCCTTGGTGGTGGATGAAATTAAGGATGAAATTAAAAAGTTATATTGAGTTGAGTGATAAACCAGACCTTATCATCCATGAGCACCCACAATGGGAATTTTCTAAAGGGATTATTAGGGGAAGGTTAATTAGCATTTCATCTGGGAAATGGTAACAGATGAGTTAAGGCAAACTTACATAAAATATTGAAACAATTAGAGAAAAAGCTCAAACCAAAAAAAAAAAACAAAAAACCACAAAAAGATAGATTTATTAAGTAGATAACATGGATAAAAAGTAATTTATATTACTGTCTTATTAACTGAAAAGGAGGCATTTTTTGACGTACTCCAAGCAAATACAATTTTGAGTTAGGGAGTTCAGAGAAAAAGCTATTGATGTATATATTTCCAAATGGAAACCATGGAATTAAGCTATTGTGAAGAATCCAAGAGGGAGGCCCCACAACCAATCCTCAGAGTTATAATTATAAAAAAATGAGCTTCATTTTTCAGTAAGTCTTAATATGTAATTATCAGATCTTCATAAAGCTAGCTGCATTAGTCACCTGTCTAAAATTAGAATTATCAGCATAGACGTTAAAATTTAACTGTTGAAACTGTGAATTTAAAAGATATATGATTACATAAGAAAATAAGTCCTGATTGTCTTGTCATTTAATAAATAAAATTGTATTTTTAGACTCAAAATCTCATCCACTGAATAAGACCCAATCTACTTATAGCAGATTACTAAGATTACTACTCAAAAACAGTACAGCACAAATGTCTTAACAAGATTGCTCAAAAGGATATCACAGATCAGAGCATGGCAGATCACCTAATGAGTAACCAAGCCAGCTAGAATGTTACCCAATTCATGACAGATGAAACATCTTTTTAAAATATTTAATAATGGGTTATGGCAGGGCTTTTTTTTTTCCCCCTTTATATGATTACATAAGAAAATAAGTCCTGATTGTCTTGTCATTTAATAAATAAAATTGTATTTTTAGACTCAAAATCTCATCCACTGAATAAGACCCAATCTACTTATAGCAGATTACTAAGATTACTACTCAAAAACAGTACAGCACAAATGTCTTAACAAGATTGCTCAAAAGGATATCACAGATCAGAGCATGGCAGATCACCTAATGAGTAACCAAGCCAGCTAGAATGTTACCCAATTCATGACAGATGAAACATCTTTTTAAAATATTTAATAATGGGTTATGGCAGCTCTTTTTTTTTCCCCTCTTCTGATCAAGTTATGGCACTCAGGCTCCAAAAGTCTTTTGCAAAGAAGTTCAAAGACCACATGAAGATGCCTTGTCCTGAACACAGGTAATACTACCTATTCACCACTGCAGACTCTTCTGAACCTTGTCTATAGGCTCAGGAGCAGTAAATGGCCTCCACTCTTATAGCACAGACACCGATCGACTGAAGTTGCAAGCTCCCCCGAATAAATACATACAGCAAGTTCTTCAAACAGGAACATCTGTTCCAAGTACTTTGGGAAAACAGCCAAGAGGAAAAGACATATACAGGAGAATAAGTGTTGAAAATAGTTTGTCAATGTGAATTTTTTAAGAAGCAGAGGTGCCCCTTTCTTGCCGGTCTCTTCCTGAAGAACAGAATAAACATTATGCTTTACATTTATTCCAAAATAAACTTTGGGGGGGGGGGGGGGAGGGACAAAAAAAAAAAAAAGAGACCACAAAAAGAACAAGGGTCTTCTAGGCTGTAAACTGTATCTAATGTTTTGCAGAACTTTGGTAAGTAAAATATTCTGTAGTTATTTCCAAGTAGGGCAGAATGAAAATGTCGTATTTGAACCAGTCTGCCCCAAACTGAGAAGAAACAATTAACTTCCACGCTTCATTACTACCCTGGCCTTCATTGATTTAGAATATTTTTTTTCTTTCTGTTTATATCCTCTTTCTTATTAGGTATTTAGAAAATGCCTAAAGTAGTGATGGACCTTGTTGTGGCCTCCAAGTGATATTAAAAGTCAGCTAACTAAGAAGAAGGAAGACTTATCAACACAAAATCCAGTCTGAGTTACTTTAGGGTCTACCTGGAACACAACAAAATATAGGTCTTTCAGGAATTTACATGTATGATAACTCTTTATATAAATGGTGCTGTTTTCCATGTATGTACATGGACGTATATCAGAAATGGTTTCTGTGAAAACCACTAAACTATTGCCATCCAACAGCAGTGTGGAATGTAAGCAAGAGAAAGAACACTAATGGGATGAGAAACAGTAATTTTTTCCCTCTCATTTCCTGTACAGATGAAGAGATATTTTTACATTTGGAGAGCTCAGACATTCTACTCTCAGGAGATGGGGAAAAGACAATTGCTCATCCCTCCATTGCCAATAAAGAGAGATTACATTAAGAGAGAACATCCACATGTGTGTTCCCCCTGTGTTTATGAATCTATCACCATCAGAGAGTCAGTGGGAATGTGTATAGCTGTTTTTGTGTTAAGTTATTAGAATGGATTTTAAATCTTCTTCCTGCAGGTGATGTTTGATATGAACACTGATTTGTTTCTAGTGGAGAGTTAATAGAGAATTTAATTTAGAAAATATTATTTTATGTATCAGAATTCTGATTGTGTTGCACTGAAAACAAAGGAAAAAAACAGCAAAAAATCACTCTACGAAATATACAAAACAATTAAAATCAGAATAATTGAAATTTACCTATTTTCGTATTTACAAGGCTTTTGCAGCTTCACCCTATCATATCTGTTTGTACATGCATTCTCACTTTAAATGAATTCTTTGGTGTGGATACAGCTTCAAGGAACAGAGTTTATAAGTTCCAGTCTAGCTTCTAATTCATGGAGTGAGATAACTATCCTAACAAGTCTCAAAGTCAGCAGGTCCAGGAGGATATAAAGGATACAATTCCTTAGCTGCCCAAGACATCCAAAAACTTGGTCTGCCATAGTTTAGCTTCCTCTTTGGTGCTATCAGAAACACTCAGGTGAGCTAGAACAGCAATATGATCCAAGTGATAACTAATGATTTGACCTATTCCTCCAGGAGTAAGACTAGGGCAGCTTCCTTTTCTCTGTGGCTGGGGAGTTTTAACATTTACCAGTCTTGGGCTTCCATGTAGCTGCGCAGGTCATCATATTCATACAGAAGGGGTATTTCAGGTGTTCTAATGGCTGACCAGGGATGGGTCTGCTCCTTGTGACCACATTCTCAGCCTACACGTTTGTAGAAACTGCAGCTTAAGTTAATAGAAGACATTGTCTTGGGATTTATGCAAGCTCCCCAGTATCTTCTGTATGTCAAACAGCCTTCCTCATTAACAATGTTCACTAGGAGATCCTCCTACTTCTCCTGATATCTGTAATGTACAGACCACCTCTTTATCAGGTTCACAGAGCTTTATATGTGATTTCCATTTTTATCCTATCAAAACTCTGTAGAACATGATGGGAGCGGAGGCGTGTTTTTCAGGCCTGCGGTTTAGTCATATATGCCCGGGCAACTGCTGTCTGGTTTATAGTTATCTTTGAAGCCATCTGATCTCCAGCCATGTCAAGAGAAAATACAAATAAAAGCAGATTTTTCACATCACCTGAAGCAGACAACACCACTGCACATATTTATAAAAGAAATAGCTGAAGGAAGGAGAAAAAATGTCCATAACTTTCCTGTGCCAAGGTTAAATAAAAATGCTTCCTTTTCATCTCTTCCTAATTCATCTGATTTGCTGTATTTCCCTGGTAAGTCACCTCTGAAAGGATATTGCCTTAAGTGTTATCTCCACTAAGGATATGGATATAAGTTCTTTTGGGTGAAGTCTATAACTTTTATACAGTCTTTCCTGTGAAATCTTCCAGGGTGTTTGACAAGAGTTTTGGGTTTTTTTTCCTCAGACTTATTTTTTCCCTTCTTTGTTTGCTCTGTACACAGTATGGCTTCAATATTATATAGACATAAATAAACTTATCATATTTTGAGACCTGGTATCACCTCGTGTACTGGACTGGCTAACTAACAATCACACTACCAAAGAGTAAAGATGAAACAAACTAAGCAACAGCTCTGTTACTGAAAAAGAATGGCTTTAGACACAATTTCTCCCTCTCCAGCTAATCTCTCCTTTTTAAAGCAACACTCTTATCCACATAGTTCCCCACATCCAGCCATCTATTTAACCCATATACTGGTCAAATTCAACCAGTTAAACTGGTGAACAGTTGAGATTTGAATGTAGAAGAACAATAAAAAGTGTTTTATTTTAAATTTGTGCTTTAATACACAATATAATATTGTTTATAGCCCACCAATACTAAGCCACTAAAAATAAACAACAGACCACTGAGGATATGAACTCTTATGTCCAGTATTGCATCTTAAAAGCTAAAAATCCTAGACAAGGTATTTGTTATATAAGCTCAGCCCATCTTGTCTATACAAACTCTCAGTTTGCCTGTTTTTCTACTATATGATTCATCTTCTGAACTAGTCTACATAAATCTATACAGTAATATACATATGACATTTATTTCAATCAAGCATATGTGGCTTATTGTAATCTTCTGACTGAGACTAAATTACATAGTAGGTACTATAATGGAGTTAAAATTAGCTGGGTGTGACGAATTTCCAGTTTTCAACATTTTTTTTTCTTAAAATTACTGCATCAGCTAGTCAAACGGTAGATGACAGAGAAGTTTTAAACCACATTCACCATGAAAATTAGGCATTTTAGTTGCAGGAAGTGCCTCCCTTTGAAGTTCTGAACTTTACAACAGGAGGGACTGAAAGCAATCATTTTTAATGAAATCATGGTCTCCTCCCTTTATCAAATAACTCAATGATCAGAGCACTCAGCTAGAATATAGGAGTCCTTCTGCTACTTATATTCACTGCCTAAAGGGAATTAAACTACAGATACAAGAGAGACTAACTTTCAGTGTATTGCACAAGGACTTGATTTGTTCACTGCAGGTTTTCTTGAAAAGGACTGTGATGAGGCAGCAGAGGCGAACAGGGAAAACCTGTCTGCCTTGTCCCAGTTGCTGCAGTCTGCTGGGACCTTCTGGAGAAGGGAAAGCTGGTTCCTTTCGCAAACACAGCTGAACATGGCCATCTGGGGAAAAAGCATGGAGTAACAGCTATGGGCAGGAAGGGAATGAGAACAACACCAAGTACAGAGCTAGCAATAGAAATGAACAATGGAAAGCTTCTGAGAGGAAAAAAGCATTTGCCTGAAATAGAGAGCTGACTCAAAGCTGAGCTGCTGAAATGCCAGCAAAGTGATCCACAGAGGGTTTGGTTTGGCCCAGGAAGGTATTTAAATCTCCTGGACTGTAAAGCAAGACTGAGAGAAAGGGTTTATTGTTACTCAGTGTTTCTACCACTGATATACTGGAAGCTGTTGCTAAGTGTTCTCTGATGATGACTTTGTGGCACTTTCAATGTCCTTTTCTAATGTTTATGGTAAAGATCTGCTCCTTTTTCCCCATCAGAATCAATGTTTACCTAAATTCTTAAACTTGCATCTTTACCATAGCTATACATCTTTTAAAAGTTTTGCTGGTAAATACATTAATCTCAAACAACTTTTACAGCTATTTAGAGATGGTGTGGCTCTCTTTGGTCACTGAATTTGTGGTGCTAGATGTATTAGCCATAATGCTCTCTAAAGAAGTTTATGTTCTGAATCTAAGAGAATTGTACCCCACTTTTGTTTTCCAGAACTAAGGTGGGGTTTTTTGTTTTTTTTTTTTTTTAAAGACAATTCAGTTCTTTAAGCTCTCAAAGTATTTGTAAAAGCATCTAGATCTTAATAAAAAGTCCCTTTTTTAACTTTGACAATGTAGATGAACTATTTGCTCTGTAAAGAGCTCTGACTCAGATATGAAAGAAAAAAAACCTTCCGTTTTCTGTTCACGTAGCCTGGTTTTACATTACTCTTTAAGATCAAATAACTTCCTGATGAATCACTCTATAGCATATACTGACACTTAGTTTTGACCTAGCACACAACAGTTCAATCTTAATTCTTTTTTTTTCTTAATTTCTCCTTGCAAATGCTTAAGCTTTATTTATAAACTTTGCTTTTTGTGTCAGCCTTTATAGCAATGTAGAGAAAACATAGGAAAAACTGGACCTTATTTTGCTTTCTTTGTAAAAATATTAGACTTGCCTTAAGGTTGGAAGGCAACCATTACTGACATTTGTTTTTTATTTCATTTTTCTCTTTGGCCCTTTGCTTGACTTTTTTAATTCTGAAAGAAAAAAAAAAAAAACAGTCACTGGGGAACAAATAATATTTTTTTTTTTTTTTTTTTTTAATTTTTTTTTAGTCCACACCAAAATGATCTCTGGAATCCTACCATCCACTTATAGTTATATTTCTTATTTTTGACCCATCTATTTCATTCATCCATTTACCATGGTGCTGTGGATAAGGGGAAGACAGTGGATGTTGTGTGCCTAGGCTTTAGAATGGTCTTTGACACACTCTCCCATAGTCTTCTTTTCATCAAACTGGTGAGATATGGGCTGGATATGTGGGAGATAGAATGGATGGAAAATTATCTGGACTAAGTCCAGCTGGTGGCCAGTAACAAGTGACATTCATCAGGGATCAATGTTAGGACCAATATTTTGTAGTTTCTTTGATGACTATGATGATGGTGTGGAGTGCACTTTCAGCAAGTTTACAGATGACACCACTTTTGAAGTAACAGTCAATATGATGGAAAGCAGGGCTACTCTTCAGGGGAACCTCAGCAGCCCAGAGAAATGGGCTAACGGTACCTCTGTGAAGATCAACAAAAGCAAATGAAAAGTCCTGCACCAGGGGAGGTATAAACCCAAGCACCAGTACAGGCTGGGGACTGATTGCCTAGGAAGCAGCTTTGCATAAACAGACCTGGGGGTCCCATTGGACAACAAGTTGAGCAGTGTGCCCTGGCATTGAAGAAGGCCAGCTGCATCCTGGGTTGTATTAGGAAGAAGATAACCAGCAGGTAATGAACCTTCCCCTTTATTTAGCACTGGTGATACCACATCTGGAATACTGTGTCTAATTCTGGGCTCCCCAGCATAAGAAGGATATTGAAACACAGTAGTCCAGCACAGGCCACCAAGCTGGACTGGAGATGGTGACTGGAGCACATGGCATATGAGGAAAGGCTGAAAGGTCTGGGTTTGTTCAGCCTGGAGAGTAGAAGCTCAGGGAAGACCTTATTGCTGTCAACAGTTACCTGATAAAGGATACAGAGAAGATGGACACACAACGATAGGACCAAGTTGAAACATGGGAAATTCTGTTTAAATACAAGGAAACATTTCTTTACAGTGAGGGTGATCAAATAATGGAAGAGGTGGCCCAGGGAGGTTGTGGGACCTTCAACCTTCATAGGTCTGAGCAACCTCATCCAGCTAGCTCTTCTTTCAACAGGGAGTTGGAGCAGATGGTCTCCAGATGTCCCTTCCACCCAGAACTATTCTATGATTCTATGAGCCCTCTTGTCTCTTGCTGTTGCTGAATTTGGTAAAACTGTTCAGATCTTTCTTGACAAAGGAACAATTTAATCATGAAGCAGGCAAGTATGATTCTTCTTTTTATTTAGTCTATCACATTATCTTTGCAGTAAGTTAAATATAACTTCAATAAAACCTTAATATGCCTTTCCTGAGACTGTCAATTTGGTGTATTATGGAGAAGACTGTTCAAATTTACTGTTGTCCACTGTTGTTCACAGTCTCAGATCTCTATTACACATATCAGAGCATCATAAAAACATTATTTTATTATCCAACAGCTTTTGTACTGTTTTCTTAAGTGAAATTGCATAGCAGAATGTACTATATAAATAATGAAAGTTAAGCGAGTTGTTTCCTCTGTTGCAATTTTAATTAGACCTAATCAAAACAAGTCATTTTGCATGATAAACTGAACAAATGATGAGCAAACAAATTACAGTGATTACTGATAAAATACCACATTATACATTAGATTTGTCATTTATATTAACTCATCTATAAAACCCAAGCATCTTACTAAGTTTTAATCATGCACTTCAGTATTCTAAAATGGCTGTGATTTTATGTGCTCTTCTATTTTAATTAACTAGATTCAGTAGTTAAAATTTCAAATTGTCCTGTTTTCAGACTTTAATTAGGTTTAGAATTTGACTCGCAAAAGTTTTCCATTTGTCAACATAACAATTTTCACTCCTTAGATATTATCCCTAGGTATGTATGTAACCATAATGAAATACGTTGTCAAATTAGTTCAGAAGTGTGCCTTATCTTTCACTTATTAAAAGGTTATAATTTGTGATAAATCACGATCATTTCACCTCTAAAATGAGAAGACTTTTGAATCAGCAAAATAGATCAAAACAGAAAGATACTTTTTCCTGGAATCTGCTAAGTGCAGCTGTGTTGGCAGGTGTATTCAGCTCAAAAAATATAATAGATTCCTGTGGGGCGAATTCAAAACAGTTCAGAGATCTTAACAAATCACTTTGAAATTAGCTTTGAGAGATGTAAAAGAAGAGGGAAAAAAACCCACAAAACTATCAACATCTCATAATTAAGATTTCTAAAGTCCTAACCTTATGTCTATTTCTATCAAAGCTAGGTGGTGTAAGAACTTAGAACTCGTAGGTCTGAGAAAACATTCCTCTCTGAATTTTGCCTTACTGTGTCGTGTGTGATTTAATTTATTTCATTAATAATGTAACAACGTGGGGACAAGATGACTAACAAAAAAAATAGCAATGATTTAAAAAAAAAAATCCCAGATTTTAATAAAATTTAGCTCTGGATTGATAGCCAGTCTTAAAATACTTATTTTAATGCAGAAAGCTTAAAGAAGCAGTAGTGGATTTGTATTCAGACCTTTTTATTGAAACTCTCTTGCCCAGCAGATCTGAGTTTTCTTGGTTTACCTTGTAGTTTATATTGTCAAAGAAAAAACAACTGTAAAGATCAGGAGTATTCAGAAAATTTTTGATGTGCTCATAGAAGAAGTCATAGAATAATGGAATCATAGAATCATTAAGGTTGGAAAAGACCTCTAAGATCATCGAGTCCAACTGTCAACCCAACAACAACACCATGCCCACTAAACCATGTCCCCAAGTGCCTCATCTACATGTCTTTTAAATACTTCCAGGGATGGGGACTCCACCACTTCCCTGGGCAG
>NW_008795018.1:6645436-6648670 GCF_000699145.1 Aptenodytes forsteri
GAGGTCAGGCTGACAGGCCTGTGGTTCCCCGGATCCTTCTCCCAACCCTTCCTGTAGATGGGCGTCACATTGGCAAGCCTCCAGTCGTCCAGGACCTCCCCCGTTAACCAGGACTGCTGATAAATGATGGAGAGTGGCTTGGCAAGCTCCTGTGCCAGCTCCCTCAGCACTCTCGGGTGGATCCCATCCGGCCCCATAGACTTGTGAGCATCCAGGTGGCATAGCAGGTCGTTATGTCAGCCCATCAAAGGTTGTTGTGTTGGGATATTTCTGAATGATCTGTTAAATCTATACACTACCTGTCTCTTCTGTAAAGTCTGATTCGTATTCTTGGTGTATAAAAAAAAATCTGCTTCCAGGCAGTCCAGTAAAAGACGTTTGTATTTTGAGAACTTTTATAAAAACAGCTTTAATGGGTAACTTATGAAAATTAAAAAAATTTTTTTTTTGTAAAGTCTTCATTTTAAAAGTGAAAGTTTATAATATTGCTTATAGTTCAAAAACAATAGGACTCTAAAGAGAATTCTTATGTATGCAGTATCACTTCATGTGTATTAGAAGTCTTAGAAAAGATCATTGTTGTTTATTTAAATCTAGAGGTCTACTCAGTCTTCTTCATTCTATTACTGACAACAAATAAGTCAGAAAGTTTAACTCTCAATTAGAGTCAGGGATTATTTTTTAACCCTCCCTGCATAAGCCAATGAGAGTTCTGAAATAAAAATGCCATATCAGATTTCTGCTAGTAGTCTGTAATTGACTAGATACTACTGAACATAGAATAGTTTCTACACTGTGGTTGAAATGAGATATTGTTTTATTAGAAGATACAATGAAATACATATTTTCTACTGTTTCTATTTGTTAAATCACACTGTTGTGGAAAATAATTTGCAATAGTATTTCTTAAGTGTAAAGTTTCTTTGTGTTTTCCCATATTTCTTGTGTGTTGAGTAGAATTATAATTACTGTATGCTTTCTCTATCAACAGTAGAGAGTGAGGCATCTCTAGGCAATTATTCAGCTGATCTGAGTTCACAAGATGGGAACAGGATCTTTCTGATGCCAGGCTGCAGGTGAATCAGCTTAAAGCATTTATCAAACCTGCAGTCAATGTGTCCAGAGCTGGAATGAATCTGAGCATTGTGTCAGGAAGTACTGTAGAATTCAATGCCAAGTGGATGATCCTTATGGCTTTAGCTAATGGAAGATCCTTGTTTGCTGTAGGATATTGTATGCATACATATTGTATGTAGCAGGTAACTGCTAGTTGATTAATACATACAATATTTGAAGGAGATTTAAAAGTGATCTGCTGCTTAGTTTGTAGGTTTACAGACAGATGGGACTGTTAGAATCTGCTGTTCTCATTCTTTTTATAACATAGGTGAACCAGTAAATATAAACTCTGAAATAAATCATAATTTCTACTTCATCTAGAACATTTTTATAAATATGTAGTCTTGATTCTAAATGAATAGCTACCATATTCACATCTAAGTTTTGATAATTAATGTAAATTTTCAGACTTCATAAGACTCTTGTAACTCTTTTATGAATAATTTCCAGTTTTTAAGCACTTTTTTTGCTGTAACCATCAGATCTGCATACAATATTTTATGAATGTCCTGCTAATTTTATAAATAAAAAATACTTAAGGAGAATGATGGCACCATTTTCCTGCTCCTACTTGATATGCCTTTTCATTTGAGAGTATTATTTTTACAGAAGTTCTTTCTGTCACTGAAAAATGACACATTCCAAGTCTGCCTATTGTAATATACCATAGGAAAACAATACATTTATTTGTGCCTAGAAATTGTATAATCTAAAGTTAAAACAAATAAAAAACCCCACAGAATAGGTTCAGAGATGCAGACAGATAGGAGAATTAAAGGAAGCACTGAAATACTATTCAGTGATAGCGAAGATCAGTAGTGATTTTTTTCCCGGTTTCCCAAGGTGCTATTTTCTAAAGAGTATTTTCAGCTATCAGCCAAGTGCGAGTATATGAATATTTATTCATAATTCCTCTTTGGACTTTCTGAGAACTTTTTTTATTGCTGTGTTGGAAAATATTTGTCAATATGTAAGAGCTAAAGCATATAACGCAGAGTCAGCTGAAATATTTTATGCCATAAACTTGATGACATAAACATGTAAGACATTAGGTCTGGAAGAAATTTATTTAATAAATACTCAAATTGAAGAAGAAATGCAGGTTTTATTAATTCTAGTGAAATTAATTATCTAATTCTGGTAAATATTTGCAAGTGTTTTTAGTCAAGTTTTGATTTGGGGGACGTTATTAAGGAAAGAGAAGGGAGGGAAATGATGGAGGTGCAAAACAGGGGAGAGAAAAATGTGTAGGCTGAGGTAACATTATTAGATTTTTTAAACTACCTTTGGAAAAGAAATGCACACTCACCAGGAGATGAAATTCCTGGAGTCAACTTCTTTCATTTTCTGAAGATATTTGTAACCATACTTTTCATTTCATGGGGATTTGCTAGCAGGAGAAATTTCCCAGCTCTTTGTTTTTGATGAAGATCCACTCTGCTTGAATAGATATTCACAGAAGCAAAGACTGAGCTCAGCTCTTCCAGCTCCTGAATATACTCCAGTGTTCCATGTTTCATTACCAGGAATGTATTTTATACCAACAGAAAATTTCCTAAGAAAAAATAAGAAAGGCCCTTCTCACAGCAATACTTCCTCTGATGGTTTGACATTTATTCTTCTGCAGCAGCTGTAGAACAGCTCTCAGTTATTGAAGGAAGTGGACAAATGTATATTTCTAAACTGAAATGTTTGAGTTCCTGTTAGTATTTGTGGGATGCCCAAAACACAACTATAAAATGCCAGAGTCTATGAAGATTATTATATTAACTATATTAGCTCAGTTGCCTGTAAGCGAGAAATGGGACTAAAAATAGGTTGAGGAAATATGTTAGTGTGTGTATGTTCTTTAAAAAGTGAATAGTACTAGATTGATCAGTTTTATCAGTTTACCTTTGTTGTCTTTTTTCTTATAGTCATCTTTTGTTGGGTAATGGAATAACTTTTGGTGAGATTACACTCTAGATGCAGATATTTTTGGGGTTTATGGGTAAGGATGAGGGGAAAGGCCATTCCCGGACGCTGCTGGAAATACAAGACGGCAGAGAGGAAGCAGTCTAGGAGGTTCCTGGAGTGTGTGGAAGACAACTTCCTGACACAGCTGGTAAGTGAGCC
>NW_008795018.1:6651239-6671204 GCF_000699145.1 Aptenodytes forsteri
GGCTGCCCAGGGAAGTGGTTGAGTCCCCATCCCTGGAGGTATTTAAAAGACGTGTAGATGCAGCACTTAGGGACATGGTTTAGTGGGCATGGTGGTGTTGGGTCGATGGTTGGACTCGATGATCTTAGAGGTCTTTTCCAATCTTAATGATAATAATGATTCTATGATTCTATTTAGATGTAGGAGTCTAAAGTATATGCATCTAAATGGAGAGCAGGTGATTAAACTCTTGTTGTCAATGAAGCTTTTCAGCTGACGCAATGTAGATGTCTGCTGTTGGATAAGATCAGCAGCCTCCTAGACCTCCCTGACAGGCTCAACTCAGGTACCAGACATCGGTGGTTGGTGCCACCTGGGATGCCTTAGGATATCAAACCTGGCTTCCAATTGTTCCAGGAACCTGCAGATTTTGTGTAGATCTGGTGTCTTGTTTGCAAGCCCTGTGAAGATAACCTAAGGCACCTTAGCTGGCACTATATGCCTCTATTTAGACAACCGAATCCTGTTTAAAGTTTTTTGTGAATTTTTTTTACCAAGAACTGATATTCAGTTGTAGTATTTTGTTCCCCATTTGATTAATTTCAATCTAAAAAAATCACTGACAGTAGAAATGAAGCAGTATCCTAATTTTTATGTGAAGTTAAAAAAATGCAAATTTTATATGAAGACAGTTCTATACATCATCACTTACATCAAGTAATGTTGGCACTCAGGAAATTACTGAATAAATCCCATCTGATCTGTGACAATACAGCATTGAATGTATCCCCTGCCTATATGAGATTGCAATTTCTAATCTTAAAAGCTGCAATAAATTCAGTATAATTTTAAATTAAATGTTGATTATCTACAGCCTGGACTATGTTTAAATACCTTTATTATTCATAATTACATTTGTCAAACGATTCTTTTTTTTTAAATCTTGCATTGGGCTGATGAATGTAAACTTTCTGTAAGACTTATGCCAATCCCAGTGTGACCATATACAGAAGAAAGGTCACACCAAGTAAACCTTAAGCTGCAAAGATCTTTCTTTAGCTGATGAATTAAAAGTTTGGTTCTGTTTCCTATTAAACTATTTATTTAGTTTTATTTATTTAACATATTTCTCACATTAGAAATATGCATATGACAGTTTTAGAAAGTAGACTTCCTCTCAAACTCTGAACTTTTTTCTTGGGTCAAAGAATGTTAAAAGGCAGGATAAATAACATCTTTATGATAATTAGGCCAGTTGTACATGAAATGAAAAATTACAGCAGTCACAGTGGAGAACTATTAATAAATACAGGCTTTAATACTATATGATGGGTTTTTTAGAGATAGCTACTACATAAAAAATGTTTTAAAAAGTAAAGTAGAACTCTTTAGGCATACAAAATAGGGTCAAATAGCTTCAAAATATTTCCTGTGTGTTTGCAAATTTTCTTTTGACATAGCATAAGATATTAGATTCCCACTCTGGTAAACTAAGCTGAGTCACTGGAAGATATGCATGTTCTACAAAAAGAAAAAGTTCCACGAAATTAATTCAAGCACTTGTGTCTTGAGCATCCTCTCTGCTTAGATGTTACTTTACTCCATAGCTCTGGTCCGGATTGCTTCCGATAGCTTTCTCTAAAACAAATCTGCCTTTGAGGTACAACTAATCTCTAGGTGAGGTGGGGCAAGTCATAACCTTGACTCTGTCGCAAGCAGTGTAAACAGAAGTCAATTTACACACTTTGGTCTTAGGGAGAAGGACTAGTGTCTGACCTTCTTTTATGTAGCAACACAGTCTTAACTTCCCTTATCTGTGATAAGCATACAGAGCATACCTGACATAGGAGATAAGGATGAAGTGATTCAGAAAATGAAAAGTTTCTTGTCTATTTTCTAACGTTCAGTAGTGGTAGAGCCTTCATCTTTTTATACAGCAGGGTCTGTGTTCTGGCCTATTTCTGCATTTTCCATTAAATAATCAGTGGATGAATAAAAAAATGGAATGCTGAGACTGAAGGACAGAAGCCAGAACTCCCCATTCCTACCCGAGTTCAGTAAATGCTAAGAAGCTTGGTCTTTCTTTGGTTTTCCTTTATTCAGGTCAAGGCCCCATGAATCCCACTACACTTGAACAGATTTAACAGGAGGGATGAAGGCACCTCAGACATACACTTTTTAACGAGAGAAGCCTGATGATGACCCTTGAAAACTATTTTCCTTCCCTGTTCAAAATGTCATTGATCTCTCAGTTCTCTAACAAAACGGATTACCTGAAATAATTATTAATACTGAATCTTAACATAACAGTAGCTGAAACTTTAATGTGAGTCTGAAATGGCATATAAAGGCACTGCTAGTATAATACCCCAGATATTTTACTGACTTGACAGTGCTTGGTCTCACTTTACTTTTTTGGTCACTCCTTGGACTTGGTTTGAGCTTGTAAAAAGTCCCTAGTGACCAATTGTCTACTGCTTGACTGTTGTAAATGAAGCCCTGGGAAAACTACATATGGCAAATGTCTGATGCCCCTAGGCAGTCACTTCATAGCAAACAGTAGCCCTTTCTGTCAGCTAAGACTGGGGAGGCTGTTGTGCAGCTTCCAGGCTTTAGCAGGGAACCAAAAAGAAGGAAGCAGATTGGTAAAAGAAAACATAAAGATGTGTGTTTGAAAATTTAAGTGTGTGATAAAAGCTGGCGTAACCAGAAGAATCCTCCACTATGGGCATTATACTCCGAGCAAAAAACACAGGATGTTGCTGACTCGTTGCAACCTTGCACCCCCAGTCATGCTCAAGGAAAAACAGGTGTGTTAACTTTGGGATTCAGAGGAATGTTAGCTGGGTGAGCATAACACCATAGCAAAGTGGGAGATACTAGGATGTTTTACATAGCAACTGTAACCATATTATTAGTGAAACCTTTCCATATTAATTAGATAATGTTGACTATTACACTGTTAAAATATGAATTGGATGAACAAGGAGTTCTTGTTTCCACATGTCTGATAGGTTTCCTTTTGCCCATAACAAGACTTGGAGTGCAACTTCAGAACATATCTACACCAGATCCTTTGTGGACACAGGCACATATTTTTTCAGTTTCTAGATCCCATTGTGGTTTAAATAGGACTTGGGCACCCCACTGTTTATATAGGTCAGTTTTAGGAAAAGCAAAGCATAAACATAGATACCAAAGAACTTTATATTTTAATAATGGAAAAATCTTCTATCATTAGGCTCACTCATTATGTGAGCTTTTTTGTGCTGCATTTTCTGTTCAAGTCCTACTTTGGACCGAGCTTTAATTTCATTTGAAAATTGACACTATATAATTGATGGAAGAAACAAGAGTTTTCAGTGTTGAAACAATGGATGAATGATTGGATCTTACAGACCGGATAACGTTCAAATTCAGTTTTGGGACTGGTCCCAAGCTATAACCTTACTCGGGAATTGTTTGGGAGAGTGCTATCTTGCTCAGCCAGATACTGCCCCAGGGCCACCCTGAACAATTTGGCTGCATAGACAAGCAGATACTTGAAATGCTCCTTCACACCCTCTAATTTGTTATTGTAGATGTAACCTCCATGTAT
This sequence comes from Aptenodytes forsteri, assembly GCF_000699145.1. NCBI lineage: Eukaryota > Metazoa > Chordata > Aves > Sphenisciformes > Spheniscidae > Aptenodytes > Aptenodytes forsteri. The sequence continues at coordinate 6,654,817 of NW_008795018.1, forward strand.
TTGCATTTGGCGGTCACCAGGGAACAAGGTAGGGGGCTCAGAAAAAATCAGGGAGCACAGCTTCAGTATTTTTCTCTCCCAGCTGAATGCCATATTCATTAGATGAAATAATGCTTTCGTGTCTGTTCTCCTCCTAGTCAAATGAATATAAACATTTGATTATAAGATACCTAAGCTTCAGCAAAAGATAAGTGATGTACACTTGTATAGACTAACTTAGAACCTGTGCCCCATCAATTTTATTTAATTAACATTCTTGGTATTAGTCTATGATTATGCAAAAAGTTCCTCCTACATTGCTGTTTTTAACTGGACTCAGTAAAATCCGAGTGTGTTAGGACAGTGTGAGCACACCTCTGGGAATTTAATTACAGAATGAGGAGGCTATAAGGGATCCCAAGGGGTCATCTAGTCCATTCTTCTGCCCCAAGGCAGGATTATTTATGCTTATGTCATGCCTGACAGATATGTGTCAAACTGGTTCTTGAGGACTTTGAGTGACAGAAACTCTACAGGTTCTCCAGGCAATCTATTCCGGCTTTCCAATACTCTTTATTACTAAAAGCTGTGGGATTTCTGTGTGGCTTTGCTGTTGTTTTTCTAATACCCAACATAATTATTTTTAACTGTCATTTAAACCATTATTTCCTGGTTTATTTACAATTAATACGGAATACAAAAATACTGGGAGGTTTCCCTTCCAGAAATTATGTAATCTCAGGTGCCTTGGTACTTCATACAGCAAATACTACCTTGTGTCTTTTGGTCCCAGAAGAATTTTTATTAAAAACTTAAGGAAGAATTAATCAGGTCTGTCGTAGATCCGCGTGTAACCTGAATACCTAAGGTTTTTTTCACAGATTGGAAGACCGAAAACAGTTGTACTGGGTGCAGGTGCCCAGGTGCTGGCAGGGGGTGCTGCAGGGGCGGCCTCTGTGAGGAGAGGCCGGGGCTGCCCCATGCTGGACACAGCCGGTTCCAGCCGGCTCCAACCGACCCACCGCAGGGCATGGCTGAGCCCCTCAGCCAAGGTGGTGGCACCTCGGGGAAAACAAGTTTAAGAAAGGTTAAAACACTGTGCAGCAAAGGGGAGAGTAAGGAAAAAAATTTTGTCAAGCTAATTTAGACGGTGTACACCAGGTTAGTAGGAATAAATGCAGTGAGTGTCTATGGGTAGATGACATGAAGTTCTTCATCGTCTGCTTGGTCCTCTGTTGTTGAACTCCAGGAATTGTCTGAAAGCTGAGATCCAGAACTAAGGAAGTATTCAAGTCTGCATAATTATACAGTAACAAAACATTTCAGCATTAGGGAGGATAATTCTTCCTAATAAAGAAAAGAATTATTGCAGCTCCTCTGATGAAAAATGAAAGGAACAAATAATTTTAGTTGTTACTGGTTTACTTTTATATGAAATATCAGATAGACTTCCTGTAGAAAATGTTAGGCATGTGGTATTTAATTTTCAGATTTATGCAATTTATACTGGCCACAAAAGATGTCTGTGTAGAAACAGTAAAAATAATGATGATGCATAAAGTGCAGCTTTCAACACTTATTAGGCACTTGCATGCACAGAGCACTTATTAGGCACTTGCCTGTACAGACTGGTGATTATTTTACTTACAATTATCTACCTATGCATTAACCATTTATTTTATGTGCACAATTATCTGTATTCATTTGCATCCCTTTCCAGGAGTATTTTGTGGTCTGATTATGAAAACTTTGTCAGAAAAGATCAGTAAGAAAAGCCTATGAAGACAGCAGAATATATTTTGGACAAAAAAGAAGCAGAGAACAGTATTGATTGAAATTGAACAGAATTAAAGAGAGAACAGAGAGAGAGAGAGAGGACACAGGGGAAATGTAAAGTATTCAAAAGAAAATTAATATTATGCTGAGTGTTGTATGTGTCCTCTTTCTATAAATATATTGTGAGCAAGAAATAAATGAGCAAACTAACAAACAGCATACTGTGTGAATATGGAAGAAAATGCCAGAAGTAATAAAGAGAAAGAAAGAGCCAGTTGCAATGCATTAAATGTCAAGAGAAAGAGAGAGTTAGAATGACTGTAGAGCAAAGTGCAAAAAAGAATAGAATAGAATCATAAAATAGAATAGAATAGCATAAAAAATAAGATAAAACAAAAAAATAAAGGATATGTGAAAAAAGATAGGAAATTTCACAGAGGCTGAGAAAAAATAAAAATATTTCAAGTACAGGAAGAAAAGAGGTCACTGAGACTGCAGAGCATGTAAGAAGCAGCCAATTCATTTACCTTGTGTAACATCCTTGAGGTACAACTAATCTGCAGGTGAGCTAGGGCAAGACTCAATCATTTTCAGGCAAAATTTCCAAAGAGTTAAAGGTATTGGCTCTCAAAGTATAATGCTGTTTTTCGCACATCCTTCCACCCAAGATTCAGTACAGTAAATAACTCTCTTGAACAGCTTTTGTTTATCTATTTTTTTAAACATGAAATATCTGGAAGATCGAAGGAATTGTTCCATCTGATGTTCCTTTCAGTATATTCAGATTTTTTTTTCTCTAATATTTCTAAGAAAATATTAGGAGTTGGGTCCATGCTTAATGTTAAGCACCAGCAGAGAACATATTTTCTTTTTGAGTTTTATAGGAAAGATGTGTGAAAAATAAACTAAGCTTTGGTGGAAAGTTTATACCCAGATAGCAATTCTGGATGAAATGGAATAATTTTCTCTGTTATATTTATCATGATATTATTTAAAATTAATTCATCACTGCTAGAATTCATTGTTATATTTGGAAAATGTAGATATAGAGTGATCACTGAACAGGGTTTGCATCAATTCTACGTATTTCTAGGTAGTAGTTTGCTACTCTATCAGTATATGTAGTAAAGTTATTTTGGTCAGATTATCCTAAAATAGCCATATATTTGTAAAAGCTAGCAGAGAAATACTCACTTATCCTACTCTAATATTTGCCCCTTGATTGCTCAATAATGGGAAATTCTCATTCTTATTTCTATCATTCACAAATATCCAAATTCATTTAAATCGTCTCCATAGCTTTTGAAAACCCTTCAGAAGTAGCTGCACTATATTATTTAAGCCATAAACTGCACAAGATAAGAAAAAGAGCTTCCATTGGAAGTATTGCAATGGCTAAGATGGCAGCCCAAGACCTACAGAGAGAAATAAATTGCCTTATTTAATTCTAAATTTGTTTTAATCCCAAGGTTTGCCTAAATTATGTGCGAGAATGATCAAATGGTTGAGAACTAACAAGGGGTTCGGAATTTCTAAATTTGATAGATTGGCTCAGAAAGAAGAACTAGATGTTTTAAATCTGTTAAAAAACCCCAACCAGACAAAATCCTCCTTCCATAGGTGATTCATTTCCACAGATATAGAACAGTTAGATTTGATTTACTATAATACAATGCTTTCTCTATTGATAATCCCAGACATTACACATTTGAGTTTTCTAAATGTTCTTTCTTACAGAACATTTATTATCTCAGAATGTTTTTGCACCGGTTTAAGTGAGCCATTGGCTAGCTTTTAAATAGGGTAGATCATGTTACTGATCAAGTTATGTTTATTGACTTCATATGTTTATTTCCATGCATAGTATAATATCTTGGATCCATAAAAAATAATAGCAAAGATTATCTTGTGCTTGCTTGGGCTGGGATTTTTTAAACGTGCCTATTATATTAGCTTTGGAAGTAAAAATCCTGGTGTGGAAAATTAGCTCATGGAGTGATCTGAATTAGTTTACCACAAAGCTCATGCACGAGAAAATCACCTGCACAGACTTCTGCTCAATTTTGACTCCTGGAGTTTGTATCCCTAACAATGTTTTGGGGTTTGTTTGTGACTTTTTTAGGTACAGAATGTTTACACATACACATATATTTTTAAATATTTATCAAGCCAGTATTATACTTGCTTTAATCATGACACTAAAAAATATTTAATTTCTAAGTTTAAACTTCATTGGTGGCTTGTACAGTAATTGTCTCATCTCTATACACCTGAATCTCCATTAATTCAAGTGACTTTCAAATCCTGGGAGCATTTTGTATAGAGGGAGTTGTGGAACATTTCTACTTCTAGAAAAAAAAAAAAACAAACCAACACACCAATATGAGAAGGGGGGAAAAAAAGAGCTAAGCAAAAGAGAAAAAAATAAAGCTTTGATAGATGTCAGGATGTACCCAGGACAATTTACAACTCTGTCCTTACATAGTAACGATGAAATAGAACAGCAACAGTTACATTTAACAAAAATAAAGTAAGCATAACTTCTGATGTAAATGATGTATTGAAATTGTTTTTTGAAGAGTTCTTCAAAGAATAATTAACTAACTAGATACAATAGAATTATTATTCTCCAACAAAGAAAGCACAAAAATATTTACCTTTAAATAATGAATGGAAAAAGAGATGGTTATTCTATATCTGGAGTTAAAGAATGAACAAATTTCACTAGAATCAGATTTGACAGAGTCTGTTTATGCTTTATTCCACTACCAGAGATGTTTATTGTGGTATCTGGATTGCACAAAAACCTTGTTAAGCAGATTTTTAATGCCATTTTAGTTTAAGAGGGAACAAAGTTGGAAAATAAATAATTGGAAAAAGAGATGGTTATTCTATATCTGGAGTTAAAGAATGAACAAATTTCACTAGAATCAGATTTGACAGAGTCTGTTTATGCTTTATTCCACTACCAGAGATGTTTATTGTGGTATCTGGATTGCACAAAAACCTTGTTAAGCAGATTTTTAATGCCATTTTAGTTTAAGAGGGAACAAAGTTGGAAAATAAATAAACTGTTTAAAAAGTTCATAATTGACAGGGCCATATTCAGCTGTATGTAATTTTGTAATTATAATTATTACATTCTTGCAGTTGCTGTCCATGTCTCAGCCTGCATGGTATTGTAACATAGCAGTGTCTTGATGTTATTGATCAAGTGACAAATTAAGATAGATTATGCTGGGCAGACAGGATGATTTTTCAGATGCTAAACCAGATTGTAGAGATTTGCAAAGACAAACTTTGAGAATTTTTTCCTACCTTTATTTTTATAGTCAATTTTGTCCCAGCAGTTGAAAGATATTTATGATAACACTGAATATAGAATCATCTGACATTAAAGCTTATAAGTTACCATGACTTGTGTTTTTCACACTATTAAAATACTTCTTTTGTAAGTCTGAATAATTACACTAGCTAGATGCAATAGCAGCAGCGAGGAAAGTAACAAGACAAGGAAAAACCAACAACCCACAAAAAACAACTATCCTTCTTTCATATTAACATGAGACAGACAGAGCAATTTCTTATACCAATATTGAAGGGAAAAAAATCAAGAGTATAGTTGTTGTCTTTATCTCATGCAAGATTCTTTTATATCTAGTTTTACATTGGATTTTTAGGTGCTTGTGTAGCAACCTCTGCACCACATTTTCCCTGTGAGCCATAGCCTACAGATTTGTTGTCCATATTCAAAATCATTGCAACTGCATGAGACCAGCAGTGGAAATAAAAAAAATTACAGCTTATGTCATGTGACACTGAAAGAAGGCAGATATAGACTTATTGCCTAACACCACTCTCCTGTTCCCGCTATTTTGCACTGAGATAAGGGTAAACACAGAGAAACGGAAAGGAACCCTGCCAACAGACAAACTCGTAATAATTGGTTCTTGATTACCTTAAAATCAGAATGTAGTGTTTGAGAAATGTGTGAAATGTATGAAACAGAATGAAGCATCGTAGCAGCAATAACAATAATTATGATGAAGGTTACGCACTGATCCACTGCATTACAAAACCTAAGAGATTTTGTTCAACAATATTCATTCTTATTAAAAAGAAAAATGGTATCTTAAATTACAGATCAGGAGAGCCAGTAATTATATACAGTTAAGGACAGGTAAAGAGATGAAATATTTAGTAATAAAATATGTAGAAAAGCCTGCCTTTTACAGAACTTTTAATATATCTAAATTAAATAATACAGGTCATACAAGTGTGATGAAAGATCGTTATTATTATATACTGATATATTTATAATCAATAATTTCTTCTTACTGATACCCTTCTATGGAATTTATATTTCAGTTATCAGCAATTGTAAGAGAATGGATTTTCAAAAATTGAAATAATACATTGTTTCTCATTTCTTGCCTATGAAAATCCATTTTAATTTTGAATGATGGACTCCATGTTCATTTTCAGATATAACTAACTTATACAAAAAGATTTACCAAAATTGTCTCAGAACATTGTTTCTCATTTCTTGCCTATGAAAATCCATTTTAATTTTGAATGATGGACTCCATGTTCATTTTCAGATATAACTAACTTATACAAAAAGATTTACCAAAATTGTCTCAGATTAGAATAATTAATCAGAAAGGCCTTACTATTCAGAGTTATTACAGTGGTTAATAATAATGGTACTTGCAGTTCTGAAACTTTTTGAATCTCTAACAAATATTTATATACACACATTTATCACTTTCATTGTCTTTTCCTTCTGATATAATAATTCCTGAAAAAAAGTGAAGTTCTGGTATGAGGTACCTGAAGTAATACTCTGAAGTTTATTTTACAGTTTAAACAATCCACCTCAATCTCATCTGATAATTGTTCTTTATTTCCGGCAAACTGTGTGGTTTGTCTTTAGTTAAAGTCCAGTATTTACTGTGAGTCAAAATGAAACCACCAAATTCATTATCTGTATGACCTGAGCCTATATTTGAATGTGCATCTCCAGAGGACACAACTCAGTGATACAACGGACCTTAAACATTGATGTTATCTCACTTGTGTACCTCTGTCATTATGCTGAAGGACTTCTATATGAAAAAAACATTTCTTTCCCCCAGAACATATGGCTACATAGTATATTTTAATACATAATATGAATAGTGGTATTGGAAAAGAACAGTATTTATTTCCTTCTGTTTTACATATGGGTGTTTTTTAGTCAACTGAATTTAAAGACATTATATTCATTTTATGTAGTTATTAGAATTTTTACCCTTAAGAGTCCTCTCATAAGCAAAGCAAGAGATAATTTACCCAGCATAATTTTTTTATGTCTGTCAAGGTTGATGTCATAATGAAAGCTGAGAAACAGATTATTTCTTGATTCTGTCATCACTTAAAGGTTTTAATTCCATCACTTTCTCAAATGTGTCCCGTACCACAAGAGAGGGAAGGAGAAAAAAAAAATAAAATTGAGAAGTATCATTATCACAATAACATGTTGTCATGCATCTATTAATAAAGATGATGTAAAATTCTTTATGTTATTTAGAAATATTTTACAAATATACTACATTTAAGTTTGTGGTAAACATGTTCTTAAATTGTGATATAATAATTCATTATCATTATGTTGTTCATGAAGATTGAATATGTTGTTCAAGTTGAACAGATACTTCAAAAAGGTCCCCTTCCTCTTCCCCTACCCCTCCCTATTTTCCTCTCCCTTCTCTTCGCTACCCTTCCCATCCCTTTGCTACCCTTCCCTTCCTTTCCCTGCCCTGCCCTGCCCTAAGTTGCCCTTCCCATTGTTCTTACTGTGAACTGTAGGTGAATACATGCACCTGTACACATGCAATTCAGAATAGTCAAATCTGTGTATATATCATCAGGTGACTCTGGAGAACAGAAGAGGTTTTGCTTTAAGTCTAAGTTTGAGAACAGTAAGAATTAGCTGATTCTTTCTATTGTATAGACTTCCTTAGTATTCTACAACAAACAACAAAACAAGGAGATAATAAATTTTTGTTAAAACTTATGGCAGAATGAGTTTTAAAATTCTTCAGAAAACATTGTCTGCCCTGCAATGAAGGCAAATAGATTAGACATATAGAACTTACAATATGTTTTTTATTATAATATCATAAATGTATGTTTTTTATTATAATATCATAAATGTATGTTTTTTATTATAATATCATAAATGTATGTTTTTTATTATAATATCATAAATCATATAGCTTTGAAAAAATTGTAAAACACCGGTTTAATTTTTATTTTGCAACTGCTTAAAACTCCACTGGTCACTATTCTGCCTAGGAAAATAAAAAAAGGTGGTTTAAGGTTATCAGGAAAGATAGCTCACTGAAGTTTGAAAAGGCTCAAAAACCACTGCTAGATGTCCAGATTATCTTTTTCTTACTTGCAAAGCTTCATAAACTTTAAGTTTAATGAGTGGTAGGCCATTTGTCGGTTGTAAAAGTTTTGTACACTAATACCTTATTGAAACATACTAGTTCAGCTGTAATGAGAGAGAGAGAGAATGAGAGAGAGAGAAGTTGATTTATTGAACTTGACTAATCTTTTACGTAGTATGAATACATTCCAATTGTTTCACTTTCACTTTGTTGGACTGGTCACTGCTGGTCAGAAAATAACATCTAGATTAATACTGTCAACAGTCTCATCCTTTCAGGCTTCTGTATATTCAACAGAGAAATAACATGCAGAAGACATGGTTGGTAATACTTGGGTGCCAAAAATAAACAGTCTGAAGTATACGGGGGGGGGGGGTTTATAGGTTTTTTTTGAAGGGTTTTTGTTTATTTGTCTGTTTTGTTTTGTCTTCTTTAAATTAATTGGTCATGCCATTTCAAAATCTCCCATGCCAGTGAAAGTGGAAGTGAAACTTTCAGTCCACTTATCTGGGCTACCTTCTCAGCTCTACTTTCGCACCTTCTGCTGAAAATTTGGTGAGCATTCTTCAGTACTACTCCTTATACAATGGTAAAATATAAACACACAATTACATCTATCATGAGATATGAAGTTGTTTTGTGGTAAATGACCCATAAGTATGCTTCTATGCCATAGTTTAATGTTGTCTTACTTTTGTAGAAAGACGACTAACAATGAATTAGCTCACACAGGCTTCTCTTCAGATCTCTTCAGTTCAAAAGCCAGGGCCTAAACATGTTGTCCTTAGCTCCTCATCCTAGTAGAGCAAAAGGGATGGGAAAAAAATCAGTATCATTAGAATAGGGAGATGCCTCATAGGGAGTTACTTCATACAGTTTTTGAAATGAGCCAGTATAATAAGGCAAATAGTATGGAGGAAGTAAAGACAGAAATTTTGGAAACAATCCTCCTTTGAAACGTCCTTTTCATCTTTAAATGATTTCACTACAGTAATTGGAATTTGCATGTGTACAATAATCTTGTTTCCATCAAAATGCCCATACTAGAATAACAGTATTTTCCAGCAATTCCTTACAGAAACTGGAAAGAAACGCACGTTGTGTATTTTTCAGAACACTTGCTTTTTAAATGGTTACCACTGCATATGTGCACACCAGAAATATACATTAAAAAAACAGATTTACTTCATATTTCTTGTGGTAGTGGATTTATGATCCCATGATCCCTTGAAATCAGTGATACCTAGATGGATTCTATTCTGTTCTTTTATGAAAAGGGAGAAGAAAATTCTCAAGAGAATTATACTTCTGTTGGTGGGTTTAAGAAAACAGGTTTTGGTGGAATAAAGAGTATGAACACATTAACTACAGATTTAAATTGAACATGAATTGCTTATGCATGAAAAAAATGAAAGCAGCAGCAATAATGCCTCAGTGGAAATAAACAGAAAAGAAGGATAGCCTGAATCTTTGTGGCACTTATGGGTTACTAGAAAGAAATTACAATACAAATGCTTTGATTCTTTCTGTTATTTGCCATCTTGCATATAATACATGTTCTTGCCTCTCAGGACTTAGATATGCTTCCTGAAAAACTATCCTCTATTTGAAAAGATAGGAAGAGTCACAGTGGTTGAGACCAGATTTCCTCCTAACTTTGCTTCTTAGCTCTGAAAATGACAATAAGAATTCACTTAGGGAAAGGGCATAGGGAAAATAGAAAGAATGAAATGCTCCTTTCCTTGTTACACTTTTCTAGTTTCTAGCAAATAAGTAGTACATATTTTTTGTGAGGGTTAGAAGCAGCTTAAGCCCTTGGAATGTATATGTACCTGAATTGGAAGAGTTACTGGACTAAGCATGTAATGGACTGAGGAAATGTGGGGAAACATTAGGTGTAATAAATTGGGACACAAAGTGACAATGTTTGTATTTAATTAAGTCAGTTTTATATGCCATTATGTTCTCATGACCTGGACAGCAACTCAAGACATTATATTTTAAGCAGTCTAATACCAAAAAGGAATCTAAAACCAGGAGTCATTTTCTTGGGGTGTGGGAACTCTGCTCTGTCTCACCCCCTATGCTGAAACAGGCCTAAAATCTAGATGTCCCACTTTCTGTGCAAGTCCTCTGAACAGTAGGCTATTCAATAAAATGCATGCACTGCTGGCAACAGAAGTGACTTGCTTTAGATAGGAATTTCATATTTTAGTACCCTGTGTTGATGGAAGTACTTACTGAAATTCCTGTTCAGGCATAGTCCTGTGCCTAGGTCTTTTATTAGGTGCCTCAGGTAAAGTGCTTATTCATTATATGGTCAGTGGGGATCAGTAAGTGATTCTGAAGTCTCCCATAGACTCTCACTCAATTAGGGAGATAGGATCTCCCCTTGAAAGCCCTAAGGCTCTTACCTGTCTTCTGTGGCTGTATAAGGAACATAAGCACTTAAATGCCCGTTGCGTTTTTTGGATCTGAATGCAAAGAAATGGTGAAGCCAGCAATAAGTTTATGTAACTTCCCTATTTTTAACAACATGAAAACAACTTCCAAACCAGGATTAACCATCTCCCTCACTGCTTCTTCATGAGTGAAGCAAGAGTAATATCACGTTGCCTAAGCTCTTCTTGAATCAGCAAAGAAAATATAACTGTGTACACCACACAATACATTAAGTGAGCATTTATAACATATCAAGTTTTTGTTCCCCACCCCGTACATATACAGAAGTACATCAGTCTTACATGTAAGTACTTGAAATACCTAGGAGCAAGTAGCCCCTTGAATAACTCAAAAAAATGAAGAGGTTTTTAACTGGATTTGATCAGTGGACTCAAATGTTTGAATATCAGTAAAATGCATCTAGATACTACTTTGGTTAATGTTCACATTTAGAATCTCTTGACAGCTGCAGTGCTGTTTTTTCAGCACTCATAGGTCTATCGATATATTAATCAAAGGAAGTTGTGTTTAAAGATTTGTGAGTGGCAGACAAGGGCTTTTATTTTGGTGGTATTGAAGCTCAAAGCTAAAAGCTGAATTTATGTCTCCAATCAATGAAGAACATCATGTACAGTATAATATAACCAGAAGTCTTTTTATTTTGTATATACTGTTGTTTTGATACTCGGTCTGTTGAATTTGTAAATACAATAACATTTCCTAGATCTGTTTTTTTGTATTTTTGTAATCTAACTTTAAATGTTTCATTTTTTCAACTATTTATGAAACTTCAGAGATACTTATAATGATTCCACACAATGGATTCTGTATCAGCCTTTTGTATTTTTAATGATGTCACTCCAGGGTGAACACACAGTTTGCCTCCCCAAGGTGCTACAGCTCTTCTCAAGCCTCTTTTTATTTTATTTTATTTTTGGTGAAAGGCTTCTCTGTTTACATTCTCATGCATACTGAATGATGTTATTGGAGGATAAACAGCTGGATTCCTCCTGTGGGATTTATATCTGACTCAAATAAATGTTAGTTTTCTTTTTTGCATGAACCAAAAAGAATAAGAGCAACAGGAATAAACAGGAAAAATACATGTGTAATTGCAACACATTAAACCGCAAACAATTCAACAATCATCCCCAATATGACTTGGGGGACATTTGAGGAAAGAAACTGCCTTTTAGAGTTTGAATGATCTACTGTTGTTTTGAAATATTGTTCATTAAGTATCCCTGTGATACATAAATTTTAATTCTTTAAAATTGTTAACTTTAAGCAATAATACTGTTTGAAACTGTAAGAATGTGAAGTCTCCTAATCTGAATTATGATTATGTTGTAGATGTAATAAAATCTTCCATAAATGTAACTACTATTTTTCCAGTATTTTTTAAGAATCGTATATTCTTCTGTGTGTCCACATCATGTGAGTTTTCATGCTGAAATCTGCATCTACTGTGAGTAGAATATCATGAGTGTGTCAGTACAGGGATAGGAAAACTGAAATTAAAAATAATATGAATAAACAGAAAAACAGTTTGAGTTTGAGCAATCCCTGAAATACTTGTGCTATCTATAAGTTTTCAGAAGTGGACTTCAGAGCATCAAAGTACTCAGATACAAGGATAAATATTTAGGAATCTTACCCATATCTTTCTCTTAATAAATCTGTAGCCAAGGCCTGTGCTCAGTTTATACGAATTGTCTTTCATAATGGTAATACTGCTTATGCAGGCAGGTGTCACATGTGCAAAACATTCAGATACATTTATTTATTTAGCCACAATAATGAGAAATATTCTATGATGGACTCAGTGAAAACTGTAGTGGAGGCATCTGTATTGCCTAGAGTCATCCCACAGTGATGTATATGTATATATACTCTACATATGGCCAAAGTGTAAGAGACTAATATTACCCCAAACAAATAGTGTATCCAAAGTCTCTATTCATTGTATACACAGTGAAGCTGAGTGGCATTAGAAGTTTCTTAAGCAAAACCTATTTGGTATCACCTCCCTTTGCAGATAGTCATGGGTTGCTCATAGGCAACACACACATATGTGTGTGTGTGTGTGTGTATGTCTACTTATGTGGATTTTCCAGAATGTTCATAAATGACACTAGGCACTTTTCTGTATATAACTGAAATGAGCACATTAATCTTTGACAAAGGAACAAAAACCTGACTGAAAAGGGTAACTGTCATATTAAAATAAACTTTGTTCTTCTCTTTCAAAACGAAAAAATACACCCTCAGTTCAGACAGTGGTATATGTGGACGATGAAAATCACAATGCTGATTTGGTGCTATCATAGTATCAAATGTGTAGAATCAGGATTTTTATGACATTTTCAAAAAAGTTAAAAATAACCTTCCAACAGCCATCAGAGGCTTAATTCCAAATTCTCTTTTCAACTGGTTTTTTGGGCAAAATGCTACAATCACAACCAATAGCATTCAGAACAGCAGGAGGACAAAAAAAAGGTCAAAAAATACCTGTTCTGAGAAGGATTTTTGGAAAGATTAGAACTATGTAAACTAAGAAAATCACACCGATGTATTTCACTTTCTTACGTTAAAGGCTTAAAAAAGCCTGGTTGTGTTTTGTCTGGTTTTGGAGATGAAAAGCAAACAAACATTAGCTTATTTATTTAATTTTAGCAAGAGAAATGAAAATCGTACCAAAGAGACAGAAAAACAGAGAGCAAGAAGAAGGAACAGAGAAAACAGATTATCAGAAAGTGGCCAAGGAGGCTATGAACATGTGCTATAACAGTAACACAAATATAAAGGACTGATTCAACCAAAATCTTCTTCCCAATGACCATTGTGCAATTGCCTTAAGAAGAACAGTAATTGTCTTTCATATGACATTTGTGGAGGATGATAAAGTAAATAACCATAGCCATGTTCAATACTGTGAAAGAGAACGTCAGCACTAGAACAAAGATGAGAACTTTATTTTGGTACAGTTTCATTATAAACTAAAACAAGTCACATACTTATTGAATAAATGAGATAAATGCTGTTCACCCATCTATCTATCTGTCTGCACATTGATATATAGAGGTATGGATATATAGATATATACACGCTGATAATTTTTAATGTCCTCTTCATATGAAAATCTGGGACATTATACTATGATCTTCTATCTGCTAGAGCTAAGCAACAGTGAGCTAGGATGGCTCTTGAATAGGATAGAATAGAATAGAATAGAATAGAATAGAATAGAATAGAATAGAATAGAAGATATATAGATATATAGATATATAGATATATAGATATATAGATATATAGATATATAGATATATAGATATATAACCAAACCCATATAATAAATATGGATGAAAACCTGTCTCAACCATAGAGATAACAATTATGTTTTGGAAACAGTATGCAGTAATACTTATCAAAATAAAAATCTGCACAAACTGGCACTTTACTCAAGAAGTAAATACAGTATTTTTAATCCTTAAGTCTATCACCTGTGATCCTTTGAGAGGAATTTGGAAGTTCCTTGGCAGAATCAGTTTTTAAATTACACTCTTTTAAAAATTAGAGCTTTAATCTGAACAACGACACATACATAATCAAATTATTGAGGCATGACGAAAATAAATTAATGGTCTACTTTGTTATAGAAATAGTCTCAATATTTGCAATGTTAATTTCAAACCAGTAAAAACATGCATACATCAACATAAAGTAATAATAAAAATCCCTATTTTATTTGTTATACATATCAGCCTTAAGGCTGGATTTATTCCTAAAAGAAGCCATAGAACTAGGTTGCATTTTTTTTCAGGTCATTTATATGCAAGTCAAAAAGGTAGATCTGCTAAATTGTTTGATATTTCTCTTTCTCAGATTAGACAATCTAGAGTTTTAATACTGCAAAATATAATCCCCAGAACAGCATAGCTGAGCATGTGCCTCTTACTAGTGCACCTCTTCAAGCAGAATACTTGTTCTCAAAAACTGTGCTAATAATCTCTTTAATTTAATGGGTAGACTGCAAGAAGATGAGGTACACAGCTCTAATGATCCCATGAACCACAGTCAGATCATTCCACAGTTCCTTACAGTGCATATGGTCATGCATAAGCAATGCCCTGCTTTTCTCCCACACTGATTAGTGGAGATAAATTGTGGACCTGCATAGTAATTATGCTTATATCAATCCTTAAATTCACGACTTTCATGACTTGCTATTGATAAGGCAATTATATTGCCTATAAATCTTGTCTGTTGCTGGTATTGCTTAACAACATATGATGATCAGGTAAGCATAATAGCCCAGTACATTCAAACCCAAGATGATACTCACTAAACATAGCATGCCTCATCAGCCAGTGCTACATAGAATCATAGAATCATTAAGGTTGGAAAAGACCGCTAAGATCATCGAGTCCAACTGTCAACCCAACACCACCATGCCTACTAAACCATGTCCCTAAACGCCTCATCTACACGTCTTTTAAATACCTCCAGGGATGGGGACTCAACCACTTCCCTGGGCAGCCTCTTCCAATGTTTCACCACTCTTTCAGTAAAGAAATTTTTCCTCACATCCAATCTAAACCTCCCCTGGTGCAACTTGAGGCCACTTCCTCTCATCCATATGTGGCAGTGCCATTCCATTTTCTGTACTCCCAGCTCTGCTCAGACAAAGCTTTTCTACATTCCTTTTTCTGACCATTTAGCAGAAACTCACCATTTTTTCAGTGTTTTCAGTTAACCGTGGCTGACCAACACCCACCCGGGTGCTCACTCCTTAGCAGGACAAGGGGAGAAAATAGGATTAGAAAGCTTATGGGTCAAGATAAAGACAGAGAAACCACTAACCAATCACTGTTATGAGTAAAACAGACTTGACTTTGGGGAAAATTAATTTAATTTACTGGCAATTGAGTAGATTTAGATAGCAAGAAACAAAAAGACATATTAAAATAATGCCTTTCCTCCCCCCTCTCCCAGGTTGAACTTCACTTCTTCATTCCCAACTCTTCTACACACTCCCAATCCTCCCCAAGTGGCACAGGAGGGTTGGAGTTGGGGATTCATGGTTGATACATGGCAGTTTCTTTTTCTGCTGCTCCTTCCTTCTCACACTTTTCCCCTGCTCTGAAGTAGGGTCTCCATGGGCTGCAGTTCCTTCAGAAAATATTCTTCTGCTCTGGCAGGCAGCAGTAACTGCTCTGCCACAGAGCATCTCCTCTTCCTCCTCCTTCTCTGACCCTGGTGTTTGCACTTCTGCTTCTCAGTTCTTTTTGTTTCTCCTCCTCTGCTGTGCGATGTTTTGTCCTTTCTTATTTACTTTTTCCTAGATGCTCCACCAGCTTGGCTGCTGGGCTCAGCTCTGTGCTGCAGTGGGTCTGCTGGAGCTGGATGGAACTGTCTGGTATGGGGCAGCCCCAGCCTCTCCTCACAGAGGCCACCCCTGCAGGCTCCCACTTCCAACACCTGGACATCTGTACCCAGTACACGCAAGCATTCAAGCTGCCTATATGTTGTGGTTTAATCTCAGCCGGCAACTGAACACCACGCAGCCGCTCACTCACTCCCCCCACCCCGGTAGGATGGGGGAGAATCGGAAGAGTAAAAGTGAGAAAACTTGTGGGTTGAGATAAGAACAATTTAATAATTGAAATAAAATGAAATACTACTACTACTACTAATAGTAATAATAATAAAAAGAATATACAAAGCAAGTGATGCATGATGCAATTGCTCACC
>NW_008795018.1:6671333-6712321 GCF_000699145.1 Aptenodytes forsteri
AGCTGAAAAGTCCTTGACTAGTGTAAGTATTACCTAGCAATAAGTAAAACATCGGTGTGTTATCAGCATTATTCTCACCCTAAATCCAAAACACAGCACTGTACCAGCTACTAGGAAGAAAATTAACTCTATCCCTGCCGAAACCAGGACATCATAGCATTACCTTTGAATTCACAGCGACATGGAGGAAGAAGAACTGGATATCACTGGTTGTACCTCCAGATCTAAATCATTCCCCAGCTGTTCCAACCTGACCATTTCTCTCACAGCCCACTCCTCCTCCCTCATTTCTGTTTCCAACCTCAGCTGGTACACTGAAAAGCTACAGAGAAAGTTAGGCCCTATTCAACCAACTCAATAAGATTCAGTCTTATTGTTTTGGGGGCAGATACTTAGTCTTAGGGAAGGCTGTGAGAGCCTATTTGTCCATGGTCTGTATGAATTAAGTGTTATGATCTGATTAAGTGAGTGGTGGGTCTGGACACTGAAATCTATATAGGTCCAAAAGAAACTGCAGAAACTATAATCGAGATAAAATATCATACTTGTCTACTGCATTTTTATCATGAGAATTAGTGGTGGTGGGGGGGAAATCCAAACAATTTAAGTTTAGGTCTATGTTTTAATTTACATTTTTTTGTATATACTGCCAATCCATTTTTGATTACCATGCATGATCACAACTTTTGGACTTATCCTAAATGCATGCACACACACACACACACACACGTATCTTTGTGTCTTTTTCTCTGTATATACAAAATATTTCATTAAAAAATCAGAACTTAACCCAAAATAGTTAAATTATCTTCATAATACAAAATATTCTGACAAGATAAATTTAAAGCATTTAACATTTAATCCTTAACATTAAAGATACATATTTTCCATACTTCCATTGTTGTGGAAGAGGAGGTTTTTCACTTTGTCTGGAATTACATTGTCAGATTGACAACATGAAGTTTAGCTCAGAGATTGGAAATACTTATAGTTTTTTAGTACATATACTTTAAAATTATTTTCAATATTCACAGCTATATATAGTATGGTAAGAACTCTAGTTCATGCTTCTAATGGCAAAGAGCTAAAATACTTCAAGCTAGCATTACTCAGAAGAGCCTCATGTGACTAATTGTCAGAGCACTGTAATGTACTCACCTGGAGATTATTCCAGGGTGAACATCAAAGCTCTTGCTGGACTCAGATAAGTTTGTGTCTTTAACTGATTATTACCTGAAACTCTTGAACATGGAAACAGTGCTGAAATCCCAAGGCAACAGACTTGCTAAAAAAGATATGTTTCTTAAGTCTGGCCAGGTTGGAAATTAAAGCCTTCCACTACCCCACTGTCCTAGCATTTCTTTTATCTAACTCTAACAAAGAAATACATGAAACTGGGAAAAAAATTATAATAGTACAGAAGTATTTTGGTCCTGGAAACAGGCAAGAGAGGTGCAGCAGGGGGGGTGAGCAACTGATAGGAGCTAGTGATTGCTGTTCTTCTAACACATAAAATGTATGCAGCAGACTCAGAATAATGGCACTCCCCCTTCAGATTCACCCAAACATAGTACCAGAAGGTATTCTTGCATGATATAGCCATGAGTATTTGCATAGCCATGCAAGTATAAAATTCATGAAGCTTTCCACTAACCCTGAACTGGGCTAGTGAGATTTTTCAAGACTGATTTGTGTTATCATAGTAACTTTATCAATATACCATTGCAATTTAAAGTAAACTAAGTCACAGTTTTAGTCTGTCACTTTAAACTTACCCGTTTAAAGTATTGCCAGGTTGAAAAAAAACTGTAGTTACTTTGAGATGCAAAGTATTTTGTTCAGAGAGTTAACCTTCTTGACTTGGTATCTTTGTGTTTTAAGACTTCTAAATTTAAGGTGAGTCCAAGGAAGACCTGTCTCTTTAAAAGTGTAAAACAAACTGTTTTATTTAAGGAAAATTCACTTTGGTCTAACACTGATGAAACTCAAAGCAATTATCTGTGTTATCAAGCTGTCTTGTGGAATTATGCCATCTCTTACTGCTCAGTCTTGTTTTGTTCCTTATGTTTTTGAAACAATTTTGAAACACTTTTAAAAGTCTGCTCTAGAATGTTTTCACTCTTAAAAGCAGGTCAACATGCAGGAAATATTCACCGCTCTAGTTACCATACAACAGATGAAAAAGGCCTCCTAACAAATTTGTGGTCAGCTAGTCAGGCCACTCACCTGGAGCATAGGATAGGCACCGGGATATGCTCATTGTCCCACTCTTCTCCTATGGTGAGCGAACAGACGCAAGCTTCCTGACAGCGACTGAATTACGCAAATGTGCATGGGCAGAAGTCTAAGGTTAGACACCTACAAATAAATTGTAGGGCTATATTTATATTGTGTTCACAAGAACAGGGGTTACTTGCATTTTTCAACCAAAGACACATTTTAGGTGCCTAATAGTCTTTTGTAGATCTCATATCTCATTTTAATTCTTCTAACACAGACCTTGGTGTTGTATCTTGGTAATTAGTTACACAGACCATGTGTATGGTTTGGATTCTTTTTTTTCCAAATGAAAGGAAAATCAAAAGAGTCTTTTAAGAGTTAATAGTTTAAAAAAAATTAAAAAAAATTAAGAATTAGAGAAACCATCCATACAACTGTATTTTAAAGTGAAAGGTGTTAATGTTAAAGTCTGTGTCCAATCTGTAATACCGAGTTTTATGTAAAGACCATTTTCTTAATTTTAAGTCAAAGGACTTCTGAATAATTTTATTTTTTTTATGTTTTCTTTCAGAAAGTATTATTAATTATATTTATCTTTATAGTAAAATCATGTGTATAGAATTTTTTTTTTTTTTCCATTCTTTGTTTGATCTCATTTAACTTTGGCATTTCCTAAATCAAAACAACAACTTCTTTTTGATGGTCTTTTAGCAATGAACCTGACTATTATAGCTGGGAATTTTATAACCCGCTAGAAGAAGACACACTACTGCTATTGAACATCAGTGAAGATGTGAGACCCTAATTCTTTTAGGTACTTGATAGTAATTAAGTTGTATTCTTTTAAACGTATGATTTACTTCGCCAAGAAAAATATATAATCAAGAAAAATATAATTTTTATCACTGTGGAAATGTACAGAACTGAATTACAAGTAAGATATATACCACTCCTAAGACCCCTAATATGTAAAATTTAATGCTTGTTAAGTACCGCAAAATATAAAAGGTTTTTAAACTTTTAGACTTAAGACTTTCATATATTTTAATATTCTAACTTCTATGCCCTAAAACTTTTTCTACCAACCAGCCTATAGTTGTGATGCTTAAGGAAATGTACAGAACTGAATTACAAGTAAGATATATACCACTCCTAAGACCCCTAATATGTAAAATTTAATGCTTGTTAAGTACCGCAAAATATAAAAGGTTTTTAAACTTTTAGACTTAAGACTTTCATATATTTTAATATTCTAACTTCTATGCCCTAAAACTTTTTCTACCAACCAGCCTATAGTTGTGATGCTTAAGTGCTGCTCTATACTTTGGCATTTTCCAGACAGCATGACTCCTGTGGGATTCATCAGAGAAAGCCATTAGTGCACTCGCTGGCGTAAAACTTGCATGATGCCATAAATCTTTTAGCAAGCGGATTTGGAAGATGTTTTCGTGAAGGTTATGTGTGTAAGGTAAGCTACATTACATGAGCCTTCAATGTGTGCCTTCAACATTACACTTTCTGACATTTAATAAAATAGTGATTGCAAAGAGCTGCATCCTCAGAGGCCTTGTTATGCCAGTACCAGTGTGAAGGGAGTACCCTCAGACTGTCTTCTATGTTTTAGATGCAAAAGAATCTGTTTTATTTTTCTGAGCTACGTAGGAAAACCTGGTTCTTTAGAAGATTTTGCTTTTTATCCTTGCAGGTTTTAATAAAGTAGTATTTTACTGCATTAAATACAAACAAGTATTTAACTTAGGGAAGACTACATTTAAATGCACAGCCATTTCCAAACACAATAAATTACTTATAGCTAATTTATAGTAGAAAGACTTTATTGTTCTACTCTTGTCAGTCTATACAATTTTCATACATCGGTTATGAAAGTCAGATCTCCTTGATTTCATGTGCCAAAATTATCTTCTTTGAAGAATAAAAGAGCGTGTGCTTATATCTACTGGACTCTTGCTCATTTTGTAACTAAAACAAATGATGGCACGGTAAAGTGAAATGATCTCAGTTCTTCTTTTTAATTAACACCTATGATTCATAAATCTGCAGATAAAACTGAAAGATGAAAACTTTTTACTGTTGCCTGCTCAGGGAAATTGAACTGCAGTTTTAATCTAATGTCTATACTGGAAGCTAGTGGATATTGGTAGCACTCCACAGTTTTCAGAGCTTCCCCCTCACATGAAATAATTTTTAAGCTTTGCCTTCATTTTTCTCTTTCCACCTCTGCAAAGCAAAACTAGCAAAACAAGATGATTTGCAGCCGAATTTATTAGGTACCTGTTGTCACTTCAAGGATAAGACGTTAATGTTCTAGTTTGGACCAGGGTGCCCTTCTGAAACAAGTCTCCCAATCACCTACATGTACTGAGCTCTGACTCACTTCACTGAGTGGTTTCAGAGCAGTTGAAATGCCTGCTGTCTAAAACTAAAGCGGAAGCTGCACTCTCAAGACACAGCTATGGTGCTCCATCTGCTGATGAGCATTCAGTCCACCGGCCCCAGCTTAAGCTGTTCACCGGTAAGATCCCTGAAATACGTGTCCTGTCGGCATCTGGTACTCAGCGTCAACTGTTTTACTCAGCAGATCCATTGCTATTTTGCTAGTCTACCTGCTAACGTTGCCCTGGTCTCCTAGGACCAGAGAACATCACTCATTTCAGGCTGCACTTCCACTGACGGGGGACAGGACATATCTCATAGCCCCACCTCTCTTAATTTTACTGGCTATATAAGGAGGTGGCTAGTTGGCTTAGACTATGCAGCTACTGGTGCCTACAGCTAGGTGAGATAGATCCAGACCAGAATATTAAACCAATTTTAACTTAATTACTACTTTATTATTCAATAAATGCCTAAACCATGTTCCAAACTGGTGGTCTCCCTGAATCAAGTCTCAAACATATCCAAAATAACAATTTAACTCTACAATCATAGTCATGTGGGAAGATGCTTGTGCATTGTTGTAACAAAGATTAAAATTAAGAGACAATCTTGTAAAATGTTAATTAAGCTTTGGATCAGCTACTCTAATAGTTTGACATCACCACCTATAAAGTTTGGTTATATAAGTATTTCTCAATCTTTCTTCACAAACTCACTTCTTAGAGGGCACCAATATGTTTAGACACTAAGAAACTGTAACAGATACTATATAGATAAAATTATATAGATAAACGTTGTTAGGTTTGTGGGTCATTGTGAATATTTAACTTCAAGCATGTGTAATGAGACACAGCAGGATGAAAAAAAATAAAATAAAAGGACACCTTTGGGCAATTTCAAGCTTTTAAATGAAGAAAAAATTTAGTAACATTTCCAAGGGCCAGTTGAAAAGATTATTTTTAACAGGATTAACAGTCAGATATACGAACGCATTTCAAAGTTAAACTTTTGAAAGCTTTAACTTCAGAG
This sequence comes from Aptenodytes forsteri, assembly GCF_000699145.1. NCBI lineage: Eukaryota > Metazoa > Chordata > Aves > Sphenisciformes > Spheniscidae > Aptenodytes > Aptenodytes forsteri. The sequence continues at coordinate 6,676,980 of NW_008795018.1, forward strand.
AGCGGGGAAAAAACCCTACACAACCAAACAAGAAATATAGAGTGATTTAGAGAAATATTAGCATGATCAGTCTAAAGACCTGATCTTTATCATTGTTACCATTATTAATGGGTTAATAGCAAAGCTCTTCCAATCTTAAGGAATCTTGTGGTATCATGGTATCAGTAGAAGTCATCCTGGAAGGATATATTGGAATGTATTACTTTAAATTGCCCTTAAGTGTATTGCCAGCTTTCATTTCTAAAAATATATTGTGAATAATAATTAAAAGAATGACCACTGTTGATTGGTTAGAAAAGAATGATTTTCTGTCTTGGCCAAACAAATAGACTATTTGATTACAATGTCTACCAATGGTCAAACTGACTACAGTCAATTATTATATCATACCTTTAGAAATATATAAACTTTTCATAAATTTAGGGATGCTGTGATCAAGATATAGGAGGAGAAATAAGGCAGTTCATTTAAAAGAATCATATGGCTCCTGAATGACTGCTGCTGGGGAATATTCCAAATCAAAAGATATAAAAAAAAAGACTGTTGAGCTGCAGCTCTCAGTTAAAAAAAATGCAGCTATGTTAAACAAGATTGATAGTACTCAAAGAAATGCTAGTATGTTAACATTTCTTTTTCAGGAATGAAGACACTGTTCCTTGATTTCTTGACCTGCTTTGATATTTACTTTGAGATTCTCACTGAAAATTGCTAAATTTTATATTGGCAGGGATAGTTTCATTTTAATTGCATTCATTTCACTGGCTTATCAAGGCTATAATTAAAAATCTTTCCATGTTTGCTTTGCATAGGCACAGGACAATGCTGACATTTTCTAATTGTTTCTTTTATGCTTGTTTTAGCTGGGAAATGTGTTTTCCCTGTCTTCTCTGTTCAGACTGACATTTTATCTACTAACTAAATACTTGTTTTTAATACCTGCAAGATTGTTTCTGCTGAAAGAAGAACTTTCTTTTGCCCTCCCTTATATAGCAATATTATCTGAGAACCCTCTGCTGACTTTTTCTACACCTTAAATAAAAATAATCTTTGATGATTTTCACTGCCATTTCTGTGCTTGTGGTAACTGCATCATGAAATTTCTTGACCTGAATGAAGTTACTTAAAAATATTGTTCTGTTTTTGAACATATTTTGGAACTTATTTTGTCATACTTGCTAAATATATTAACCAGCAGACAGTCAATGCTGCTACTGTTCTACTTATTAATTCAGAACTGATTTGCTGAACTAGCTAATGGTACAGAAATACAAACTACTCATTCAGATTTCTCAATTTTATTTCAGGACAGATTATGCACTTACAAACATAAAATTATATACAGAAAAAAATTATTATCCTTGGATAGATTGATTCAATACAAAAATATCGAGGACGCAGCTCTTAGCTGTATGATTTAGTTTTAGGTAGTCCTGCAAGGAGCAGGGAGTTGGACTCGATGATCCCTATGGGTCCCTTCCAACTTGAGATGTTCTATGATTCTATGAATCTGTGATTCTATAATAATAAAAAGATAATGGCTTACTATCTCTGGCCTAATAAAAGATTTACAGGAAAAGCACATTTCATGTAATACCTTTAGGAATCAAAAGAAGTCATTTACTGCACAGGAACAGCAGTTTACTACTCATGTAGGGCATTATATATACTGGTTTACCGCTTATATGCAAAAATACATTTTTCCTTTTTTTTGGAGACTATATGAACATTACTAATTAAATCCCCAAACATGACTTCACCTTTAGAAATAAATAAATAAAGAAAAATAATATATTCTTTAGTCAGCTTTTGTGTGAATGATGTTTTTAATTCACCAGCTCAAGCAGCTGAAGCTTGTAAATAGGCACTGAAGAAAAAAAATTGAGATTCTAACTTTCCCTCTCTTTTTTTCCTCTTTCTGTATTCTGTTTACTTCTTAATGATTTCTTGGGATTCTTCTCATGCTGTAGACTTATGGAACATGAATGCAAATGTAGATATATAAGGATATTAATACACATGACATACAAAAAGAGAACTGAACTGAAAACTAAAATGACAAAATGTGAATATTGCAAAGTAAAGCAATGACAAGCTAATAAGCATCAGTATTACAATTTCCTTCTCAATCTTAATCTCTATGCACTACATTTCAGTCTTTAATTCTATAGTGTCCAAATACTTCACAATTATTCATGAAATTATTTTCATGAGGTGAAGGGCTTTTGTTAACCAGAGTTCTCATGTAGGAAATTAATATATTTATATAGTCATGTGAAAAAAATGCATAAGTATGGGAAAAAATCTTGTCTCATCTCTCTCACTCTCTCGTCCCTTATCTTTAGAAGGGCAAAGTTTAGTTTTTTTCATATCATTGACAAGCAACAACTAGATGCTGGATTATGTGGTCTGAGTATGTTCATTTCATTACACAGTTCTCTTTTCCTTTTTTCCCTCTGTTTAGCTGTAGTAAGTAAAAAAGATTTCACTGAAGTGTGTCACAGAACAGCAAGACCGGACAGCTCCATAAGGGTGGGTCACAGTCAGGATCTGAATCAATAAAGTGCCTGGCCATGGTTGCACAGTCATGCAGGCAGAGACCAAGGGACAGGGCTGGAGCTTAAATACAGCTTCCAAGTGAAGGTGAGGTGAAGGACCCCACTTCTCACACCTCTTTCTTACAGCCGTCTGATCGAGGTTGCCCTTCAGCACAGGCAGCCAAAACCACTGGAGAGGGCAAGGTTGCACTGAGGGCCCTGACAAAGTATGATATAAACCCCAAACGTTAAAACTTCTTTTTTTTTTTTTTTTCCCAGGTGGGCTTTATTTATTATCACATAATCTGAGAGTTAATAAACCTAACATGTATTACTATATTTTCATATTTTTTTGTCTTAACTTCTGTAAAAAGGAACATAGGTGATATAATCTGATTCTATTTAGTGGTAGAAAATCAATGTAATGAAACATATTTGTGTTCCTTTCTAATGTTAAAAGCAAACTCTTTAATTGCTAACATGCTACTGAATTATTAAACATCCACAATTGATTTTGTTGATTTAGCTTCCTGAACTTGAAATTTTTCCTTGTACAACAGAAATGCCTAATCAAATCTGAGAAATCATCTATATAATGCAATAACTTGTCTCTTATTTTGACCACTACAGGATAACTCACAGGAATTAAAAAGAAAACAAAACAAAAATCTTGTCCGATGCAGTCCAATCAACTTGCTTGCCAATGCAAGAAGAAAAAATGCAGAACATTTGTATAAAATTCATCCGTTACTTTATATATTTATATCAAAAATAATTTGTGTTTACTAATATTAAATATTATTCCTTTCATCTCTACTGAAACCACCCCTTATAAGTGCGTTATTAGAGGATGTAAATAAGAGTTTACAATATGCTGACTTTATTTTATTTTTAATATATATCTACCAAGGGACAAATTGAAACTGCCTAGATTATTATGGTGTGGTACAACATAGCATGGCAGCCTCCTATTCCCACATTGTTCATTATTTCTTTGTCCTATAAAATATCTAGGAAGGAGACCTTGTTCTTTAAAGGGACTTAATCTTCCCCCATATGATCCAATGTCCCCCTGCTTAGAACTTCTTTTCGGGATATGACGACTTGGTTCAAATTCCTCATCTAAACCAAGTCAAACTGAAGATCTGAAGACAGGACTCCTTTTTACCAAGATGACTGGCATAGATTTCTATATTTAAATGGGACTGTGTATTTCTGTATATGCATATGTGTGACATAACAGCTGATAAGCATGTATGTAAAGGGGGAGAGAGAGGCAGAAGAATGAAGAGAGATAACTTGCATTAACTCCTCCAAGAAAGTTCAACTATGAGAACCTTAGCACACATCCTTGATTTTTTCTGATTTTGCTGAAATGCATAAACACCTTTTCCTACGCTGTCCTGTGTGCCAAACCATCTCCTCAATATATCTTTGCTGGTTGTTTCAGTTTGGTTCACACTGGACACTTTGAATCCCATTCTGTGATATATACCTCTCCCCATGTCCTGTTATGCATGCCTGAGGTATCAATTCCTCTAGCACCTCTGTAAAGCTGAAGTCATTTTGTAGGGTACAGTTTAGCAAAAGGGGCAATTATTTGGGACAAAAAAACCACCTTCAGAGTACAGTTTTTATTATCTGATGTAGTAACTTTCCTCTATCATTCTGTATACTGTTTTGTAATTGTTTAAGATGCTAAGCATAGACCTGTTATAGATTTACATTATATAAGCTCATTTTTCTTCTTTCCTGACCTTCTTTGAAAAGTTATCCCTTGCAGTATATTTGTCAGTGTCTTCTCTGACTTACTTGTCTAGCAATCTGTCCGTTGGCATCCTCATAACATCTGTCATGAATGTCTATCTGCACCATTCTCCAAGTCTTTCATTTGTTGCCTTGTCTGTTCACAGTAATTGCCACATTCATCATATTTACTTCTTTTCAAGTAGAAACAATTTCATTCTCTGATGTTGCATTTAATGTCTTCTTTGTAGTTCTTTGTATTTTATTTCTTTTTGTACCGTAAGATATCTGCACTCAGCAAACAAGTATACAAGTAGTGCCCCCCCCCCAAAAAAAATCGCTTCCTTCACATGCTGAGTTTCTCATCTTATCATTGCATAAGAAAAGAGCTCACATCTCTATTACAATTTGCAGATCTACAAGAGGTGCTGCCTTCAACCTGCTTCAAAATAATGTGAACTGGAAATTGAAGCTGCAATTAGCTGCAATGATGCAGTGAAAAGTATAGCTTGGTACTGTATAGAAACATAATAGAAAAAGAAAAAGGTGCATTCACTCTACAGTATAAATCATGATATTTCAGTCCTTTTCTCATCCAGAGCCTTATGGATGAGAAAATGTCCTGGTCCGTAAGAGAACAATGGGGAATCTGAGAGAATGTACTGGAATCCTATGATTTTTAAAGAACATGAACCAAATATTCAGCAACAAAACCAACCTCTGCTAATATTTCTTACATGAGAAAAGATATGTTTCTTAAATATGTGACCTTTGTTTACAGCACCCGCTCAGACACACTTGTTTGCCAAGCAGATAAACCTGCCACACTGTTCTGCCTAGAGATATCTTATTTCCTGTTTTAGTAACAGAATCAAGAATCAGGTAATAAATAAATAAATAAATAAATAAATGAGCTTACTTACTCCTGTCTGATTCTTTCACAGCTTTCCTAGTACAACTGACATTGCCAATTGTACAGGTAGATGAGATTTGTAGGCACAGAAGGGAACTAGGAATATATTACTTTTTAAAAGCTGTATAATTCTTTACCATTAGCATCATGTCATATTAGACTATGATTATGTGCCGACATGACATCAATATATAATGTTATAGCATTATCTCTGATGATACTGTCATATGAATGGCCACATAACAGTTAAGTAACATCATCATTTGTTAAATGCCAACTGTTCCTGGAAATTTTGACCTTATTTTTGATTATTTTTTGTGTACTTTTATATCAATTTTCTTTTTTTTCTGTTTCATGTTGGATTTCTATGGATTACAAAAAGAAGTATAAAATATAGAGATCAATCTATAGAGTTTTATTTTAATTTTGTTCTTAAATGTATGACTTACTGTTTTTTTTTTAACCCGGATTTTAATGTGTAATGATCTTTTCAATGTGAATAGTACTACTGATATTCAAAATACTAGTCTGAATTAGAGTTCACCAACATGTGCAAAGGCTTCCCAGTCTAACTCAAATTTAACATGGAGAGGTTTCCTTCACTGAAATATACACTTTAAGTGTACTTCATAATTCTTACCCTTAGGATCATAGTCTATATTTTTTCGTAGGAACAAAATCTTTTCTTTCTATCCCCGATAACAAATTGTGTAGCTCTCTAGCAAATACATCTATTCCCAGCAATGCATACGAGTTCACTTACACATTATACATATTTACTTTCTTTATAGAAATTTGAACTAGGACCACAGAAAATGGATCTGTGAGTGAATTATTCAGGCAGTAACTCATTCAACCATTGCACCTAAGGAGCTGGAGATGGAAAGATATTCACTGCAGACCAGATTAAGTTTTCTGTTTTCTTCTCAGTTTTTATTATTGCTTACATGTCCACATAGTGCTGTGGCATTCCACTAATAATGTTCCAGGACTTGTTTTGAGTTTTGGTATTCTTCACCCCTAGACCTCTTAGAATAAAACATATACATTTTACCTATGTCTTCACCTAATTTAATTCTTCTCTAATGTACATGTGTCTATAGTCTATGGTAACTGATTGATTGTTATGGACACAGAAAATCCCAGTTTTTAAACACAGATTGCTGCAAACAAACCATATTACCTCATTTGGCTTTGGCTTTATAAATTTTTCATGTGGGTTTATAAAGTTTAGCTGCAGAGACCACCTTTACAAGTCACAGTATAATTCAGTGGGTGATGTACCACTCTATGCACTATTTGCTTACTCTTTCAATAATGGAGTAAAGTAATACCAACTGCTGCACTAACTCTGAGTTGTGGACATTTGCCTGAGACCACCAATTCATTTCACAAAGTCTGCTGAACAGCAATCAGATAATAATGACTTTTTGGTATGTAGTTAACGATGCAGGGGTTTAGAGGACCCATACCTGATGAAGTGCGCAGGGTGGATGGTGTGCAGTTAATGTAATGTAAAGTAATGATAGAGTAAGTAGAGTAAAAATAAATAGCTTAGCTGCCACATTCTCTGCATGTTGAATGTGAAATGCAGCTGGTATGTAGAGGCCTTCTTTATAACAATTATTAGTTAAACCCTCATAATATGGCTTATGTAGGATGAACTAGGCCTTTTATTAGCTTTCTGTACTGGGGTAAGATTCAGCTAGGAAACTGAGCTGTTCAGACAAATCACGCTACATGCTCACATAGGTGAAATCAGCTAGTAGTATTTATATAAAACACTAGGGTTGGGGTTGTACATGGACATGTGGATGGTAACACCTGAGTGATTCATTTTTCAATCTAAGAATTTTTAAATCTGTTTTTGTGAACATTTAAGCTTGGTTTATACTATGCTTTGAATCTATTATCATGTTCGATTGCATCAAGCATAGGAAAGTTAACTACATGGCAGAGTTGATCAAAAGTCTTCCTTCTGAAATCAGAATCTTTATGTTCAATTCAAGAGGATCATATCAGCATCAATGGACACAAAGCTATTTTCTATGACTAGTTCATCATAAGGCCTTCATTGCTTACCAATGCCAAGTATAATGAAACTTTTTTTCATTAGCTCTTTTACTATCAGGTGGGTAAACCTGTCAGCTGTTATGTCCAGGGATACCTAGTCTAAAGTATTACTAACAATATCTTTCTTCTGCTAAGGACTCCCAGAACTATGAGTCATTGTATATTTATTACTCTGGGAAAAGATCAGCAACTATATATAAATATAATCCTAAGATTCTATAGCAGACTGCCTAGAGTATTAACTTCTGAGGATTTCTTTTACTATTCTATTCCAAGTTATGCTTCCACTTCCATCTTCATTTTTCTCTTTTTAAAAGGGGATACTTGTTCTCCAGTCCAGTTCCCAAAGATTATCTCATTCTTAAAATGTATACATCAATAGTTAAGGGAGATTTTTTCCATACCATTGCCCAGGTTTCTGGGATTAGGTTAAACATGGCCATTATTTCTACTCAACAAATTTATGCACAAGTCTGAAAGGAAAGTGGATAGCCCAAACAGCTTTGCTGGGGAAATGGTTACCCTTTGTTTTAAGGGTAACCAGTCTGGCTTCTAACTGTCTGTCTCAAAATATAATGTAAGAAGTAAAGTACAGAGACAATACATTCAAAACTGATTTTAAAAGGACACATACTTTTTACTAAAAGGAAAAAAACATAGCCATAAATAAACAGTAACAAACAGTAAATAAGCACAAAAGAAGCTCCTTTCTTAAACAAAATGAAACAAAACATTTCATTTCAGTAACTGAGAAAGAGGAATGAGAAGGCAACGTTAACTCTATTCTCAAGGAGTTCAAACTCTCGACATAAATTAAACCTACCTGACTGTTAAAGGAATTACTGAGCTCTACTAAGAATTGTTGTTTTAACCTTTCTCTTTCTGATTGCTCTGCTCTTGTGTGTAGTTAAACAATATTTGCTTTGAAGAAGCTGGTCTGAGTCACTGCATCTTTCAAGTCATCACCGATTCCAAAGGGAAGAAACTCTGTAAGAGAATCTTGTGGCTCTGGTGTGGAGTGAGGTGGGGAGCAAGATATGCTGCAATCCCATTCAAAAAAAGAAGGGATTTCAGTCTGAGAAAAATACAAACACATGGCATTTGAATGAAGTAGCCAAAAGAAGTCAGGATCCAGCTCAGTTTTGATTGAAAAAAAAAAATTGATATTACTTCATATGCAGCAACATATATTAAATTGCTCATGCACTTCAAGCTTATAAAAACCTCACACATATTCTAAGCCTTTTGATGGTCACAGGAAGGGATCACACGCTGTTAATCACAGCTAGGTTTAACAACAGAATACTTGAAACTGTTGAAAGTATCATCACATCCTGCTCCCACCCCAGGTCTTTTTTCCTCTCATTTTTTTAACTATTAAAACTATTCAACTATTAAAGTGTGCCAGCAAATAATACAGCATTAAGTATAATTCCATTTTGTTTATAGAGGAATTATTTGAATAATGAACTGGTGATCACAGAGGGTCCTGTTGTAAAGGGATGGATTTTATAGATGCAGTCTAAGTAGTGAGTACTTTTCTTTAAAGCAGATGTAGTATGGTTACTCATTATTTAAAAAAAGAAAAAAAGAAAAAATACATGTAAATTATGTAAGAAAATAGAAATGCATAAACAAGTTTCTACAGTTTCACAATGAACAAATAGAGACATGGGGATCAAGTTCTTTCCCTCTGTATATGAGTGCTTTGTGTCTTGATATGGATCATTTAGCAAATCCATACTTTGCCCTATTAACCAGCACAATGGAATAAAATTTAAATTATACATGCTCCTGAGAGTATAAAAGAAATCTGACATCCAGAAAGATAAAGAAGCACAGCAGCATTTTACCAAGCCTGCAGACAGCTGAACAGATGTCGCAGCAGCCAGCAGCAGAACCAATCAAGGAGTCAGAGAGGGGAATGTGCCAAGGGAGCAGACCCAGGCCCAGATGCCAACACTAGAAGAATTCATCTCTTAACATCTGTTTGTACCAAGCATTCCCCATATGTGGGTGTATGTATTGGCTTTGGGCCTAGTACACACAGAAAAAAAAAATATGAACTGGAATACATTCAACACTGCCAGGAATAAGCAGAAAATCTGCCAAGTTTGTGCTGAAATTTTGTGAATCTGACAATTGCTTTTCTATTTGTAAATGCACAATGTGTCCCTGTGGTAGCTTTGCATGTGTATATATTTTAGACTGTGAAATAGGTTCCAACCTTTTTAGATAAAATTTTACCTAAAACAGCTTTCTGGAATTGACCCAGTCTGTCAATAGACCCTAAAAAAATCCGAAACAAACCAACAAATATACCAAAAAACCCAAACAAAAAAACATGAACCAAGTTAACCTTAGTTAAATAGGGGCTTACTGGATGTGTCACTCACTGGAATTGTGATTGACATTCCAATAAACTTGCACCTCCTCTTGCCATCCACTACAGGCAACATGAATCTGTAAGACTTAAAGAAATTTGAGACAAATTAGACTAAGCAAAAAAGGACAAGGACCTAGATGCCGTGAAGTATGACACTTCTAATTACCTCTTTACTTTCTAAGTTTTTATTTAAATATTTATAATTATAATAAATAATAAGGGTCTAAACCAAAAAAAAATCCCCACAAAAAAACCAAAAGACATACATATCTAACTACAACTTAAGCAAGCTTCTGCTTGGTTACTGGGAAAACCTACTAAACACCTAAAATCACAGCATTTGGGACATGAAATTCTGCCACTAGGTAGATGAAAAATCATCCAGGTCTTGAAAAACTGCCAGCTTAGAGCTCTCACTCAGACCTGGTTATCATGGCAGGGTTTTAAAAAAAATGCATACTGACATTTTGTCCTACATTACAGGTAGTCAGTGTTAGCAGGCAGTCTGAGAACAGGCCACTGGAGTGGGCTTGCAGAAAAGACTGTGGGGAAAGTTTTAAGGAGAGGTATTCTGGGTAGATTAGAAACTAAAACACGACCTCTTGTGGAATAGATGATTTGAAGAACTTTGCTAGACAATGGTCAGCCACGGAGCTTATTTTAATAGGAATCTTCCCTTTCAGATAAATCCCCTTTGAGAAGAAGTACAGAATGAGCTTGCTACCACACAGCTGCGCAGCTGTTGAATAGAGGTGTTTTGGATATCACCTTTGTATAAAGACAGATAAAGCTGTCTTTGGTCTTATTCTGGTGCCAAAGACATATCAAGGATCAGATTCTAATGGTAAGTCTACAATAACAAGGAACAAGGATTTTATGGGACAAAACAGTTAGTGTTGAGGCCCTGAAATCTGTTTTCCACAGGCATTGTTTCACTCAGTCTTGTTATGGTCAAAAGGGACCACACTCTGTATATGACAACAGAAATGTATGGCTTGCCTAGTTAATGTTTCAACCATCTAATGGTCCACATTATCTAATTAATAATAAAAATAAAATCTCAATAATAATAATAATAATACAGTTCAAATTGTTATGCATAAACCCTCTTCCTGTTATCTACCTCTTTTCTGTGGTGCAATACTCACTCTTTTGATGTTCCCCTGGGTCCTAAGCTTGATAGACACAGTTTCCTTCAAGAATGGGAGGGAAGGTTTATGGTGAATGAGTCGCATCATGACATCATGGCTAGGAGTGAAGTTCCTTACTTCACAGACCTGGGGGCCACTTGGGGTTATTTTTATATGTTTTTTTATCACTGTCTGCTTTCTTCTCACTGGGTCCCAGCTTAAGCTGGAAAATTGCACAGAGCCTAATGTAAAGGGTGCTTGTCGGTTACTCTGTGACAGCTGAGGAGTGTAAGAGCTTTACCACATACGGTATTCCCAGGGCTTCAGCTACAGCAGGGCAGGCATCAGTCACTTGACCTCTAGGGATGTTGCAACAAGGTGCTGCCAGATCAGGCCAAGGCAAGCCTGGGTAGGTCCTTAGAGTCCTGAGTGGGTGAGTTTGTGCTCTGCAACGTGAAGGATAGTAAGAAGCGGGGGGGGGAGTGTTGGCTACTGGGAGATTTACTTCAAAGTGCACTCCTGAGTTAAACCAAAATGCTGATGCAGAGGCAGTCTAAGTGGGTTAGGAGTTTGTGTGCTTTGAAAAGTGGTTTTGTCACTTAGAGTTCGGGCATCTAAATGCTTAGGTCACTTCTGAAAAATACGAAAATGTACCTTATAATTCTTATTGTAAGCCTCTATTTCCTCGCCTGCATGTTAGGCTACACCCCCCATACAATTTTTAGAATGTCTTCCCAAAGGCACTACTTCTTACCGGCAGACCCAAGACATTTGCAATTCACAAGCTGCAAACACTGGCTGAACTGCAAAATGTTATTGCTGAACTGAGCTTTTGTAATTTTTTAATAGCTTTTATGGCTGTAGGCAGATATCTGCTCTCAAGTGTTTCTGAGGCAAAGAAAGAGAGTCCAAAGGCCAGAAACACACACATTACCTCTTCCCCTCCTCATAATGAGATGGGAAAGAGAAGATTGAATCTTCAGTTATCTCTTGCATGTGTAGCACAAAAAGAAAAGCTATATGCCTGCTACAATCACCAGTTCACCCATCCCTGCAGGCACTTTTTGCAACACTGTTCTAGCAGTCAACATAAAGTTATGAGGTTGACTTTAGAGAATGGAATAGTATACAGAGCTCAGATTAATACTGCATTTACTATCAGTATAAATATGAGGTACTATGATGATTACAGTGTTCATTACTGATCTTTTTTTAAAATTAGTTTAAGCTGCAACATCGCATTTAGCATGTGCCAGACACTGAAACCTGCACCAAACTGATATTATGCTCCCTAAAAAAGAACTTGGGTAAAATGAACTGAAAATCACTCTAAAGCAGCAGGCTATCATTGGTGCTTTCAACAATTCATGGTAAATGACAAATCATTTTATGTCTGAAATTTCATTTTCTCTCCAATTCTGCATATCAGTATTATGCATAACATACTTCTTTTAATATTTACCATTTTTATCATTAAAGACAACATAGAATGTGTATTCCTTCCCTTTTCTCTTGGTTTCAATAGCATTGTTTTTTAGTTGGTTGGTTGGTTTCCCTTCATACACAAAAATTCCTGAGAAATACATATTTCTAGGATTTCTACACTTGGTGCCATCAGAATGGCAGATTGTTTGAAGTTTTTTGACTTTTTGCTCCGCTTTTAATTAAAACTAATCACTTCAGATGACTTCCCAGTGCCTAAGGTGGAGTTGTCAAAAATATCACTATAATATATGCTTATCAGGGTGCTAGAGACAATCTACCAAGACATAGAATGAATCTAAAAGTTAAACTTTTTAAAGATAACACATTTAAATATCTAATAGTCAGTATCCAGAGCCATTCTAGAATATTAAATAAAGTTGATCTATTTTAGGGCTGCAGATATTTTTACCTAGACAGACAAATAAAGACTTAGGACTCTAATTTCAGGACCAACAGTTTTAATGGCAGTGCAATTCGGTAATTATCTTACTGAACTAAGCCTGAAGACCACCTTTTTTTGTTCTTTATTCTGCCATTATATTCTGTGTGTAAGATAGCAGAAGTTACTTTTCACTTTCTGTCTTACCTGCACTTTTTTTACTCGGTCCATTAAGTTCAGAGCCCTTTAGGAAAGAGACATTTTTATGTATGTTTAGAAAGCTGCAGGCACAGTCTAAAGTCCATGTTCTACCTTGTAGACAAATGTTCAACTTTTCTTAATTCAGTTCACACTATTTCGTGCCTGGTGTTCCTTTATAATTATATTCTGACTTTAAGATCCACCACCTCTCTTCAACCAAATGACACCAAAAGTTATTCTGTTCCTGTCAGTCAAGTTTTCATATATATGTGCTTAAAACATCCTTTGAACCTTATGTCCCTTGAAAAAGAAGCTCTTTGCAATCATTGGTGTCTAACCCTAAGGCCTCCACCAGGATCTTTCTTTATTAGATAACAGTAACTATTTTTGCTTATCTAAATGGACTACAAAGTTAAGGAATTAACTATATTTCTTCTTAGATAATTTAAAATGTGTTTTGAAACACTTAGGAACAGAAAAAGAAATTCACTTTTATCTCTCATTGAAAAGAAGAGAAAAAGGAATATCTGTTAACTCCATATTTGTTCCCTTAGACAATATTAATTCATAACCCATAGGAGTCCCTCTTAGCCATGGCAGCAACATTTTAATCATATGTAATTCTGACACCCTAGACATGCAACATAAAATTATCAAAATTTCCACTTTCACTGATAAGTCCCTTAAGTAACAAGTTTCATTATCCACTTTAGCTCTAAGAGATAAAAGTACATTTAACTAACATACAAAAGTTGGACTATTTAGGTTTTATTGGTTTCATTTAAGCTGCTGCTCAGGCTAAGAAGTAATTTTCCTTATTATCACTAGCTTTCAAAGAATTGAAAAGTGTTAAAGCATAAAATTTAATCATAAAGCACCCAGGTCTCCTTCTCTTTAGAAATGGTTATTTTTCCTTCAAATATTTCTATTATCTTCTCTTTATATATATGTCAAACATTCACTTTGCTAATGCTTTTCCCTATGCCACTTTAATAGCATCAAATCTTAAACTAAGTAAAACTGAGTGTCAACAGTGATTACATGGAAAGTACCAAAGAAGAAATTTAGAGTCCCTGGAAGTGTGTTAATGACTGATTGATTGTTGTCTTATTTCTGATATTTACAAAAATGCTTTGTAGGGTCATTTTCTCTCCTCTGAATCTTACAAAATTGTAAAAGGAGCCCAGGACTGAATAAACAAAAACAATTCCCTGATATAAGACGTGTCAGAAAAAGATTTTGAGAAGGAACTTCTATAAGAATAAAATACTGCTAAATAAAATTGGTTTAATCACAACAGAAGCAAGAATCTCATAGAGAGTCTGAATGGCAACTAGATGATTCAGTACCAATTAATGAAAAAAATTTTTTGCATCACTGTCACTATGGAAGAACGAAAAAGAAAGTTCACTGATCAGAGAGAAGAATCAGAGGAACTGACTTACAGGAGAATACCAGCAGAAGATATTTCAAATATATAAGTGGATGAATAGTACTCATACTCTTGTTTAGCAGGTTTATTACCATTTGTTAACAGTTTGGGAGAAACAGATATTATAAGCCTATGAATTCTGAAGGAACTTAGCTAGGAAACTCTTCACTAGGAATGGGGAAGTTACAAAAGGCAACAGCCAACTTCTTAAATGTTAATTAAAATGATAACTTAAAAAGGACTCTAGGAAAATATGCAGAATTATGAACAAGCAATTTTGGTTTCTCTGTTTTGAAAAGGTTATAGCAGAGAACAGAATTAATGGAGATGGTGGTAAATATAATGGGAAGAGTCAACAAGGCTTATAGAAAGAAATGGGGAAGTTACAAAAGGCAACAGCCAACTTCTTAAATGTTAATTAAAATGATAACTTAAAAAGGACTCTAGGAAAATATGCAGAATTATGAACAAGCAATTTTGGTTTCTCTGTTTTGAAAAGGTTATAGCAGAGAACAGAATTAATGGAGATGGTGGTAAATATAATGGGAAGAGTCAACAAGGCTTATAGAAAGAAACGTCTTAGAAAGTCTTAGAGTTCCTTGAAGGAATCTGTAAGCATATAAACAAGAGTAATTCACTATGTAAATGTGCTTATATTTCAGAAAACTTCTTGACAGACCTTCTTAGAGTCCCTTACCCAAATTAAGCTGTCATAGGATAAAAGCAGAGAACACCCCACCCTCCTAATTATTTGCAGCCTGTTAGCATTCACAATTCAAGCTAATTTTTCACCTATGACAGAGGTCAATCCAATACTTCCTAAAATCAGTAAAATGAAACACCTTCTATATGTGCCTATAGCTGTCCATTCTCTATAAAAAGGGTCCTAGCAGTCTAGATAAAACTCAGTACCTAAATATTAAATGCCTAAAACACTGATGGGGACTATTATTTTTTTTTCACTAAATATGAAACCAGGTACCCTGTGGGTTGAAAATGTAATTAAAGATCACATTACTAAGCACTCTTATACATGATTAACCTCAATTGTATCATTTCCTAATTTGTCACACTTAATTTTGAAAATATTGTCATTTCCTTCTAAGGAGTGTACAATTGATTTTATGTTTAGAATTATTAATAGCAAGCTTGAAAGAATGCATGACATGCCAGCTTCAAACTCTAACATTCTCTTTAAAGTGGTGAATCTAAATAATTGATCACTACTTAGACCTGCATGAATATGGTTTCGGTTAACTTCCAGATGTTTCCGTTAATATAATTATTTAAAACAAACCTAAGTCCAAATCCTTTTACATATAATATAAATATTTATGTTCTCATCTTTTAATAAAATACTTGACAACAATTAACTTGGAGTTATTTATTTTTGGAACTGAAAGTTAATATGACTGACAAAAAGCTCCTCAAACCTTCTCTGTCACCCTCCTTCCCATACACCTACACAGAGGCTTATAAAAAAGGAATTGCTTTAAAAGTTTATATTGAAAATAATTCCTAGAAAAACATTCTTTGTGTCATTTATGTTATGAGTTTGTCTGTAGCTTCAGGACTTATATGTGCTTACTGTTGTACAAACATAAAAAGAAAGAATTTCTCTGTCTCAAAAAACTTATAGCTGGTATAATAATAATATAAATGACAGGAGGAGAGGGATCTAAGCTAACTGTCTAGATTGCTTATGGCATAATTAATTTCATTTTGATGTATACATTACATGTTAAGTAAGGAAAATCCCATTTCAAGAGTTGGATTGCAGGCATCTAAGTGTACACAACTATCTACATTAAATTTATGTCTGTTAGCAGTGAATAAAAATTAATGACAGTGGAATTGTTAAAGCTGTTAAGGATTTGTGGAGTAGATTCCAAATTCTTTGCGTGTGTATGTGTGGTGAGGGTGTGAGTGTGTGTGTGTTTGGTTCGCACTCCTGTACTCAAAAGAACACATTACATATTTCCTTCACCTCAACCAACTCTCTACTTGGCAATGGAAAGTAATCCCAAAGTTGGCTAAGCATTTCAGAACATCAGTGTAACCAAAGTAAGTATCCAAAGTAAAATTTTAAACTATTAAAATTAATTCTTCAGACTCTCCTGTAGCTGTTTTAAACACATTTCCTGTGGAAGAATATAATTTCATTCTAAGAAAAATTTGTTATGAGGAATTAATTTTTCAAACATGAACTTGTAAAATTTACTTCTTGCACCCAATTGTTTCTGGTCAAACTCAGAAGTGCCAGAGATTTGAGAATCAGTTCAGCTTAGCATCTCCCACGTGTTGAATGCAATTCACTGCTCTACCTTGTTGAAGTCATATGTTTGGTTTCCATACTTTCCTTTAGGATAAGATGACACAAAAATTCAGCATTCTCTTTCTCATCAACCATGCATGTGATGGTGATTCCTGGGAAATGGGAGATCAGACCAAAGTTCATTCTCTGCTGAGCACGTTTAAGTCCATTTTTCTGGATTCCAGGAGCATTCTGACCACTGAACTTCAGGATCCTTTGAGAAGTGTTGATGAGGGAAGGAATATGTGTAAAGCTCTCAAAAAAATCCTGACTGTAAACAACAAATCTGTGGCAATATCTAAATTCAATTGAAACCAACTTGTACTGTGCTGCTAGGCTTTTAATAATACAGATTCAGCATTAAGGGTGATGTTAAGAAGCCATGGTAGACCATGGTAAGCTCTCCCAGGAGTTCTGAGATAAAAAGATCTTGAGGGAATGTCAGAATCATCAATATATAAAGGGGGCTTATAAGAAAGATGGAGAGAGACTTTTTACTAGGGCCTGTAGTGACAGGACAAGGGACAATGGTTTTAAACTGAAGGAGGGTAGGTTTGGGTTGGACATAAGGAAGAATTTTTTTACGAGGAAGGTGGTGAAACACTGGAACAGGTTGCCCAGAGAAATTGTGGATGCCCTGTCATTGGAAGTGTTCAAGGTCAGGTTGGATGGGGCTTTGAGCAACCTGATCTAGTGAAAGATAGCCCTGCCGACAGCAGCGAGGGTGAACTAGACGAACTTTAATGGTCCCTTCCAAACCAAACCTTTTTATGATTCTATGATTAGATCACATGCAACTTTTGAAGAACACTGTATTTTATATCAGCTTCCAAACTGTCACACACACTTCAGGAAATATGGTCACATAAGTATGTATCTGCCACTTTCCTCATAATGGAACACAAAAGCAAAAACCCAGGGAGAATGATGCTTACTTGCTTTGGCTATGAATTTAAATTATAGAGAATGATTTGGAAACACATGTGCTCCAGAGAGATGGGTAGCGAGAAAAGAACGATTTGCTTTGAAAGAAAAAGTGTTAAACTTATTTTGTTTATCTATATCACTATTTTGCATAGACGTAAGTGGAGATTAGTTCAGAGCATCAACTGAGATATCTGGTAACAGACTGTTAGAAGTTTCCCCCCTCAAAAAACCCTCCATTCCTATGATCAAGTACCTGTATAGGACTACATACACTGGCAGATAGTGAGGATGGTAAAGAGAGGAACATTTTGTTTGTTTGTTTCATCAACATGTATTTCGCATTGTCTTGTTAAAAAGCAGCATAACTTAAGCAAATAAGTTCCACTAGAAATAACAGAAAGTAAATGCCATAAGATGATTTTTACATGACAAATACCTAAGTGGATTTATGTTATATCCTTCCCTGCCACCTCTTCTCCCCACCCCGAATATTTGTCAGTTGTTACAAATAGATTAATTTAAAATATTACCACTATATTCCACTCAAGGTTCCCTTCTCACAAATATTTTCGAGTATTAGTAGGTGCTTGGAACAAATAACATTCCAGATTGATGTAGAGAAATTTCAACTCTTTGAGGGAAGAAAAAAAAAACCAAAATAACACCTTATCAACCTCTTTTTTAATAAGAAAAACTAATATATTTTAACCAGAGATTGTTACAAAAGCACCCTAAAATTCCAGAAGAATAGCAATGGATCAGAAGTGGTTAACTTCATATGCAGGAGAATCTCAGAGCTGAACAGGCTCTGGTAAATGGGGAAATTTAAAAAAAACTCCTACTCCCACTCTTCTAGTGTCTAGTCTTACATACTGCACATCCTTAGTCAGACACAGATACCTGCTTATCTACTATCTGCAATCCAGTTTAAAAAAAAAAGACGTAATGGGAATGTCCACAGATTGCAACACTTTAAAGCAAATCTCATAATAATTGCCAGACAGTCAAGTCTAGATAATGATATGTATCCAATGATGATAATGTATGATAATATATCCAATCCCAAACACGGATACAGGCTGGGCAATGAGTGCATTGAGAGCAGCCCTACAGAGGACTCGGGGGTATTGGTGAATGAAAAACTGGACATGAGCTGGCAATGTGCGCTTGCAGCCCAGGAAGCCAATTGCATCCTGGGCTGCATCAAAAGAAACATGGCCAGCAGGTCAAGGGAGGTGATTCTCCCCCTCTACTTGCTCTGGTGAGACCTCACCTGGAGTACTGCACGCAGCTCTGGAGCCCTCAGCATAAGGAAGACATGGACCTCTTGGAGGTGGTCCAGAGGAGGGCCACGAAGATGATCAGGGGACTCGGGGATTGGTGAATGAAAAACTGGACATGAGCTGGCAATGTGCGCGTGCAGCCCAGGAAGCAATTGCATCCTGGGCTGCATCAAAAGAAACATGGCCAGCAGGTCAAGGGGGGCGATTCTCCCCCTCTACTCCACTCTCGTGAGACCCCACCTGCAGTACTGCTTTCAGCTCTGGGGTCCCCAACATAAGAAGGACCTGGACCTGTTGGATCAAGTCCAGAGGAGGGCCACGAAGATGATCAGGGGACTGGAGCACCTCTCCTGTGAAGACAGGCTGAGAGAGTTGGGGTTGTTCAGCCTGGAGAAGAGAAGGCTCTGGGGAGACCTTTTGCTTTTATTTTCAAAAATTGTAGTTTTGATCACCTATTGAGACTAGTGTAATTAGTGTACTTTTTGGTTGCAGGTACACATTTTGTCTTTTTTAAAGAAATCAAGTATTTGTTGCTGTCATAAGCAAGATAAATGACTGCATGACCTAATGATCATATTTATTAAGCTTGCCATTTTTTTTCTAAAGCAGTATCATTAGTATTCCTGTAGCATAATACTTAAACTGAAGCCAAACAAATACATTTTTTGACTGGAAGAACAAATTTTATTGTAAATCATAATTCCACAAGAAGTCTTTTTAAAACTGTTCTTACTACTTTGAAGATTTTAATGTGATTGACACAGTCATTGTAGTGCTAAATTTTTGCAAACTGCTAATTTATGTCTTAGCCACATGCTTTGTAATTTACCTTTACTTCTGTTAGATAAGATAAAGTAAGATTGATCTGCCTTTTTCATGTAAAGAACTTTATAGTCCTCATGTATTTTGAAAGCATACAGAGTAATTCCCCTTGTTCCTTTAATATTCCAGTTATTTCTGAATTTGTCAGTCTGAAATATTAATGGGATGAACATTAGTGGAAAAAAAAATCCCTGTTTTTTGGGGAAATAAGTTACTTTGGAAATTATAACAGAAAAATGTGGTGGAAAAAAAAAAAGGAAGGTACTTTTTCTGAAGTACATTCAGACAGGAAGACACTCTTGCACTGGCTGTCCTCCATTTTTGTTCAGTTAGCAGAGTTTTACTATGCATGTATGTGGATGGTAAAAAGACAAGGCAGAATACTCCAAGAAGAAACATTATTTATGGACTAGCTTCTTCTGAACCAGGAAAAATGAATGAAAAGATGGAGATACAGAAAATATAGAAGTTGGAGGAGATCCACTATTGTGGTGTTGAGCAAAAGGTGCTTTCAACTTTGAGAAGTAGGAGGAAAAAAACAAACCCTGAAACTTCATGCAGTTAAACTTCTTGAAGTAAACTAAAACATTTTCAGATCTGCCCTGTAGGAAGAATGAGTTCCCATCAAAGCCAGAAAACTGCCAAAAAATGCCAGAAATTTATAATTATACAGAAAGCTTACTGACCATCTTTCATTTCCCCAAAGACCAGTAGCTCTTATATTTTTTCATTGCTTTTGTTTTAATGCACAGCTCACCCGCCAGGACATTCAGGCAAACTGTCTAAAAGGCCTACTTTGAACACTGATACAGCTACACACAGTTTGCACAATCTAGAGAATACACCAGTCCTAGAGAAACTCCTTCTAACGTCAAATATTGTATATACATATATATATATATATGCACAAAATATACTGTAAAGGATACATGTCCTCAACCAATATAGCAGTAATGGTCAGCCCCAGTAGTTATAGTGTAGAGATTATATGAGGGAATTAACATGACTAAATTTGATGAAATGGCACAAGATGCTGCTAAAGGAAATGTTTTCTAAAAACAAGCAAACAACAGCTACACAACATTCAATCACCATTAAATTTTGAAATAATTTTAAAAACTATGATTATACATCATGATTATTCTGAACAGAAAGAAGCTGTGGTATTCTTAATTAGGAATTTGTGATATATCAAGTATCTTCTAGTTAGGGTCTGGCTGGGATGGAGTTAACTTTCCTCATAGCACCCCATATACTGCTGTGCTTTGCAATTGTGTCTAGAATGGTGTTGATAACATACCAATGCTTCATCTATTGCTTGGCTGTGCTCACAAAGCATCAAGGCTATTCAGCCTCCCCCGTAAAGGCTGGTAGGCTGGGGGTGGGCAAGAAGTTGGGAGGCGACACAGCTGGGACAGCTAACCCAAACTGACCAAAGGGATATTCCATACCATATGACATCATGCTTAGCAATAAAAGCTAAAAGAAAAGAGGAAGAGGGTGGGCATTTGTTACTAAGATGTTTGTCTTCCAAAGTAACCACTATGTGTACTGAGGCCCTGCTTCCCAGAAAGTGGCTGGACATCACCTGCTGATGGGAAGTAGGGAATAAATCTCCTTTGTTTTTGCTTTGCTTCTGCATGTAGCCTTTGCCCTTTTTTTTGCCTTTTTTTTTTTTTTTTAATAAAATTCATTTTTCTCCGTCTCACAGTTTTTTTTTTTTCATCTTATTTCCTCCTCCTGTACTGCTGAGGAGGGGGAGTGAGAGAACAGCTTGGTGGGCACCTGGTGACCAGCCAAGGTTAACCCACCACAAACAATAATTCTTTAGTTCTCAGGATATGAGAGAAGAACCTGAGAATGTATCTCAATTTAACCATAGGATTTCTAAACCAGAATATGAATCAAAGTATTCCTACATTATGTCTTTACATGCGTTTCCAGTAGTGAAATAATTTCTCAGAATCTTTTAGGGTTTCTTCTAATTAGTTCCACCTTTCCAGTGACTGTTTTTACCATTAGCTGAGGGAAAAACTAAGGAAAGGAGCTTTTCATATCTTTGAATCCTAAAAATCAACAAAAAGTATTTCTACAGAAACAAGTTATTTATTTGCAGCATTGAACAGGGATCAGCAGATCAAGCAGCTAAGGCTGATGTTGTGGCATTGATACTTTGCAAAATCCCTGAATTTTATTTCTGGTGAGATTTTATTGAGTTTCCAGCACCAAAAGTCTCCATGGCAATGCGTTTTGGAGTTGTCATGGTTCAGGTTCTGATGCCACCATCAGCAGCTGGTGTACCTTCTCTGCATAGCTGGAGTGGAAATTCCAGTTTAGTTTCCAACAAACCAATGCTCCAAAAACATTCTGCAAACTGAGCCAGCACTCAGGAAGCAGAGACGGTCAGGGTTTCATTAGAAACCAGAATATCAGAATATCTGAACCAAAAACCTGACACACATGGCCAAAGGGATTTGGGTATATTGTTAATGTTTATTGCTAGGTCTAACTCTAGAAACCCTCTTCCAGAGTAAGATAGGTAAAGTAATTGCTAAGCAGGATGTATATGGTGAGTTATGTGCTAGAGAATGGGATCCATAAAGCTAAAACATAAAGAGGATAAAAACTAAAAATAGTCAGTGGAAGACAATAAAGGAGGTATGAGCTTGAAGTCTTTCTTTTTTCACAGATTTAATGCTTAAAAAGGAATTCAATTTCCTTACCTGAAGCTTGTCTCAATTATATGTGTCTAAGGAAAGTTGTGTTTTTACACTGGTTGCTTTTTAAACATGATGAGTGATGGTAGTTCAAATTCTCAGTGTTTATATGATTATATTTTTGTAATTAGCATTGCTGTGGTTCTGAAGGTCAAACAACATGATGTAGGCAAAATGATTTGAAGGAGATTTGAGTGGAACCATAAATGGACATGACAGTGCTTCCTTGGGCTTGAGACACTCTAGAGAGGATGGATGAGAACAGAGTTCATCTTCCCACTCTCAGGGTCTCACACTGAACAGCATAAGGTGATTTTTCTAAGTAGTGGAGCAGAGTGCTCTGTTCAGCCTCCTGTTTTCTATCACTATGTTTTTAAGTTATATCAGCTTTAAGAAGGTATCCTATATCTGATCATCCTTCACATTTTACACATTTTTTGTTCCTGAAATCCTTTGCACTTTTGACCATTGTCATGGGTTAACCCCGGCAGGCAGCTCAGCCCCGCACAGCTGCTCACTTACTCCCCCCTGGTGGGATGGGGGAGAGAATCGGAAGGGTAAAAGTGAGAAAACTCGTGGGTTGAGATAAAGACAGTTTAATAGGGAAAGCAAAAGCTGCGCACGCAAGCAAAGCAAAACAAGGAATTCATTCACTCCTTCCCATGGGCAGGCAGGTGTTCAGCCATCTCCAGGAAAGCAGGGCTCCATCACGTGTAACGGTTACTTGGGAAGACAAATGCCATCACTCTGAATGCCTCCCCCTTTCCTTCTTCTTCCCCCAGCTTTATATGCTGGGCATGATGTCATATGGTATGGAATATGCCTTTGGTCAGTTGGGGTCAGCTGTCCCGGCTGTGTCCCCTCCCAACTTCTTGTGCACCCCCAGCCTGCTCGCTGGTGGACGAAAACATCCCTGTATTATCAACACTGTTTTCAGCACAAATCCAAAACATAGCCCCGTACTAGCCACTATGAAGAAAATTAACTCTATCCCAGCCAAAACCAGTACAACAGTGAGTTATTTCTGAAAAGCTGAGATAGTAGCATTGTTCAAGCAGCCAGCAGAAGTCACTGATACAGGACATCTGGTCTTTAATCTTTGTTATAGACAGAAGTAATTTCTAATAATAAATTTCTCTTTTATCTGACAATGTAAAATACAGCTATGTAAAATTTGGCCATCAGGGTGCCATAGCATATTTACTAGTGTAAATTCAAAAGGAAATTATCATGAAAATTTTTGGACACAACTGATGATTACAAACAACAAAAAAAGTTTATCAAAATGAAATTTGAAGAATCAGTGATTTCCTGTTCATTTTATAGACTACGTATTTACATAAATGAAACTGAACTATTCTGCACTTGGATTGCCTATTCCCAGCCTCTCTTCCCTCTCCACCAAGCTTTATTCGTCTTGACATATTGAAAGTCACTAGGATGAGTTATTACTCATTGAAGTGACAGTATATCTTAAACTCTACTTTTCAGTAATAGAATACATGAGACAGAGAATTCTAATGGAAAAAAGTAAAACACATATGCCAGTTTGACAGAAATAAATTGTACATGTAAAAAAGTCCTAAGCTTCCTAAACCTGTGAGAAGACTTTTTCACAAACCGGAGACTAGTTTAACCTGAAATTATTTTTTAGTAAACCTCATAAGAGAAAGGGAAACTAAAAGCTATTCTGTTTTTAAAGTTACTTAAGAAGAGATAATCAATATTTTAGAATTTTCCCAAACCCTTCAATGCAAATAACAAATAATGCTAGCTAAAGAAAAGAAAATAGATTTTCAATACCAGGGACTTACAACATCAGACATTAGAAACATGATCTTTCATATATGGTCCATAAAAGTCTGCATAACAAACAAAAACCTCTCTAAGGAAAAAAAGATTTTTTTTTTTCCTAAGGAACCAATACACAACAAACTAGGTCTGAAGATGAAGATGTACTGTTAAGCCCTATTACACTGAGGGGAAACATAAATAAACTCTGTAAGTCTGTCAGATTCAGAGTAGTCTTTGAGGCCAGAGGCAACACAAACATGATGGGTATGAGGTCACAGTTATATGACAAGAATTTTAAAAAAAAATCATTCCTGCATGCTATTTTTCCTTTTTTTTCCCTTTGTTTTATTTTCACTTTTGTTGACTAGCTGAGCTCATAAAATTGAAATACTAGAGAATGATTCACTTGCATATTAGAGAGACAGTGAAGCTAAGAATTACTTAAGTACCTCAGGTAAATAACACAATAAATATACCAGTGAGCATGAATATTCTTTCTTTCATATGCATATTGCATTTACATTTACTTCAGCAGAATATTTAAGAATGTCAGTCTAAAATGATTATTACTCTCAAGCGAAGTGTTTGCAATCTTTTCTTCCAACACACAAATGCTTCTAACGCCTTCACATAAATTAAAGCTAGGGAAAAAAAAAAACAACCCTTGATTTAGCCAGTTGAAAAGTGAAAAAAGGTTTTTACTTTCTACAAAATTATTGCTGTTTTTGTTCTCTTCTTCTTTAAACTGGGAGGAAAAAGAACATAATGAAATATTAGATATGATTCACAGTAATTTTTTTTTTTCAATATTAAGCACATTAATCTCAAGTTTAGGAGTAAATTTACTGATATTCAAAGAAACTAGGAAGAAAGCATTATCCTACACATAATGATTAGAGCATTCTGCTCTAATGTCAAATAAAAAGTCTTGTAAATCTGCAGTCTTCTACTTTTGACCACAAAGTTGAAATTGGGCCCACCTCATCACCAAAACACTGTAACCCTTGGTTTATGGAATGAAAATTTGAAACACCAATCACTAGTTGCTTTTCATGCACTATATCTCTTTGTAACATATTCAAAGCATTAAATCTGAACTGTATGTTTATGAACTGATTTTTTAAAAACACCTACAGACATAGGAACTATTGTCTCAGTTCTATCTAATCACATGAATAATTGTAGTTTAGTAGTTTTGAATATTTTTCTTTGAAACTGCACTTTTAATTGAATATATTATTCGTCAGGGAGAAAAGCAGCACATAAAGTCCTAGTCACAGTCACAAACACAAGGACGTTCAATTAGTGTTTAATTATTCAGTGATGTTTAATGTGACTACCATCAGTGAATATTACCATTTTCTATGGTAAGATAGATGCTCCTGCAGTAGGAGTCCTTTAAGGCAATCTGTCCATGCACATGTATACTGAGAACTACTACAGAAACCTAAACCAAAGAAGCAATGGCATTAGATATCAAGGGATCTTTTGGGAGCCTGAATATATCAGGTCTGCCCCAAATTCATTTGGAAAGCAAGGTACAACTAGAGATACTCTGCACTTGAAACCTAGCTAGGGTTTCCTGCCATCCAAATCTGATATACTTTGGGGTCTGCAGAGTGGCGCATGTTTGGGTTGCTCACCTCAAGTAATGTCTGTGTCACTTCATCTTTCTTTCAAGTCTGAGGAAAGGTATATTCTCAATTCAGGAAGACTGAGCTTCCAGAGCATTAAAGACTTGCAGCTTCAGAGCTGATCTTCTATACAGTATTTATCTTAAAAAAAAAAAAAAGCACCTTAAGTTTTTGACAGTGATCATACAAAGCATTCACACTGCAAATATTCTCTTCAGTGAAGACCTCTCTCTTTCAGTCTCACATTGTAAATGAAAGCAAAATAATTCTGAAAACTATCAAGAGGCAGGATTTGTGGGGGGGGGAAGCCAAAACCAAAACCCCCCTGTGCAACTGATGTTACAGTTCTTCCAGTAACTGCCTCATTTGTTATCTCATCTTCTGCCTGACTGAGTCTGTGGCAAACTCCCACCAACCTTTAATAAAAAAGGTCAAGGTCAAAGGTCCTGTCCACCATGTACCTTTCTTTGATAAAAAAACAACTGAGAATTCATATTAAAATTTCTACACATAAAATGAACAAGTGAGAAAATGTGTTCATTTTCCCCTTACTCCTGGAGTTCCACTGACTTCTGTCTGAATTTTGCATCCTCTACACCTTTTCTACTTGAATTATAACTTTGGGCATTGAACCCTGCCTATGTTTCTTATGTTAAAAGAGAAATGAGCAATAGGTGAGAAAGCATGGGAATTTTTGCTTAAAAATGTTTCCAGAATTACATTTTTATTAGAGTAGTAATGATTTTGCAGTTAAAGGCTTTTAGCAAAAAAAACCCCAAAAAACCCAGTGTTAAAACAATTCAAATAGGATTAGTGCTGAAGCATTGAAAACAATCTGTGTTAGAAAAATCTACATCTGAGAACTAAAGATAAATTTAAGAATACAGTTTTCAAAAGAACTTAGAGATAATTTACTTCTTCTCCCACATAAACTTAAGCTAAAAGTTGAAACAAAGTCATTAAAAGGACAACTTACATAGTTTTACTCATTTGCCCCCAAAGGGTTGAGTCTCAAAAATGTTTTCAGAAGAAATTCAGTGAGGTTTGGGACAGGTCAGTGAACCTGAAGAGTAATTTGCTTTCTAACATTACTTTTGCAACACCAAAGCAGAAAGGTCTGTTCCTGCAGACTGAAAGGTGAAAGGTAATGTTAAAGAAGTGAGATCTGAAAATTAAACTGTTAACTGAGTTCATATTTGGAATGATATATGTGTACAGTGGGAAATTAATAAAGAAGATACGCCAAAAATACATAACCACCCCTTTAAAATCCCACTTCAGAATTATATTACCTCTTATTTCTTGTTATATGCTTGTGAGGACCATCATTTTGAGACACCCTCCTAAAGTATATTTTAGTAAACCAGTGTCATGTCACTAAGCAAATGGAACACTTGCCATGTCAACTCCTCACATTTTCTCCTCACATTATTCTCATGATTTATACCCAGCTCTAATATCATTAGTTTGTTGTAATCCATAAAATAGAAATTACTGTAGTTACTTGTAGATGTGTTTGAATAATATTTAAATGTGATGTATTTAATGCTTATATCTTACAGGACACCCTGTGCAGTGCTAATAAAAATGGTTTCACAATGTGATATGTCATACATAAATTTGGGCATGTGTGTGTGTGGGGGGTTGTTTTCTTTTCTTTCTCTTTTTTCTTTTTTTTTTTTTTTTTTAAGTAGGACAGCTAATCTATGTATAATCCTTTCTTGAAATTAAATTCTGGCATTATATGGCAGGGTTGTGTTTGGAATTAACATAAAACTTGGCATAGGTAAACCAAATAATTACTGCAGTCTCTGATCCACCTTAATGTTCACACTTATTAACAAAGATTTAGACATAAAGCAACTACTACCATTCATTTGGTGAGGATTAAGTCACCAAAGATAATACAAAGCACAGTGGTAGTGGACTGACATTGCTAAATTTTTAGGATACAGTTCAGCCAACTATTTAAAGGTAGACTTCCTGATAAAGCTGCCATCTTGCAGATAAATTTAATGTTAGGATAGATATTTAAGAGATGAAGTATATGTAAATGTTTTGAATATCTTGATTCAGTTATCTGCAATGTTTAATAATAAGAAGACTTTGAAGGTAGGTGATACTCTTTACTGTATTTTTAAGTCTAATTTATGAGGAAAAGTATAGTCTATACATTAATGGCTATTTTATCAGTGGCTTTGTTCTCAAAAAAATGAAAAAGATGATGTTTGTGGTATTGCACTGTCACAGAGTGTGCTGACCTGTTCAAGGTGATTTCAGGACCAACACAGTCTATTACCTGTTTCAGAAAGGAAAAGAAACAAACATTTCCTAGAGGACACTTTGAAATTTTAGTTTATAAGCAATTTTGGTAAGTAGTTGTCTGGAATACGAAGTTCTGTTTTATCCTGACAAAGAACTTTGGGAGAGTAAAGGAAGACTTCTAAAGATGGGATGGATCAGTAATTAGAATACTCTTCTTAGACCTCAGAAACATCATTTTAAGGTATTTTTTATTGCAGACTTCTTGTGATTAGAGATTACCTGGGATTACAGACTACAAAAATAAATGCTTCTGAATCAGATAAAAATAAAAAAAAACCATAAAAAAAAATCAGGATTTGGTTTCATTCCATTTAGATTTTTTTCTCAATTTGAACAAAAATTAAAATAATTTAATAACTCATGAAGGTGTTCTGTAATATTAACGTGAAGGAAATTTTGCTATTACCTCACAAAAATTAGTAACTATTTCTGGTAGCTACTGGACTATATTTGGATCAGCTTATTGGTAAATTAACTAGTTTACTGCTAAGATCTTTTTTACCATTAAAGCACTTAACCTGCAATCACACAGACACTGGTATTTATGAGCTTATGCCATCATGTTGTTGTTGAATTATAAATCTTTAGCCTTTTCAAGCAGGGAATTTGTTAAAGCTTCAAATTATTTAAATAAATTATTTTCATTGCATCATACCACACTTCCCAGGTGCTGGACTTTGCATTTGTCCTTTCATAAGATTCCTGTCGATCCATTTTTCCAGCCTTTTAAGGATTCTTTGTACGGCAGCTCTACCCTTCAATGTATTGACTCATAACCTGCAGCTTGGTATCATCTGCAAACTTGATGTGAGTGCACTCCAATGTCTCCTCAAGGTCTTTGATAATAATGTTAAACAGGACAGGTACCAGGATAGAGCCCTGTGGTACCCCAATTGATTTGAAGATCATTAGTATTTTATTTCCATTCCTACTCTGATTTTAACATTTCATATAAATTACATTTGTTTTACTTCTAGCTTTTCGGCAAATTAAATTAGTTCTTCAGGAAAAATTAAATGGCAAAACACATAGATGCATAAATGCACAACAATAAACCTTTTTTTTCTTTTTCCCCCCTTATTTAAATGTGTGAACTTCCTTCTGTTG
Organism: Aptenodytes forsteri; assembly: GCF_000699145.1. Taxonomy (NCBI): domain Eukaryota; kingdom Metazoa; phylum Chordata; class Aves; order Sphenisciformes; family Spheniscidae; genus Aptenodytes; species Aptenodytes forsteri. The sequence continues at coordinate 6,706,182 of NW_008795018.1, forward strand.
TGACATTTTAACCACAGAAACAGATAGCTGAAAATGGTTATGGTATGCAATGAGCTTCTACAAATACGAAATACATACATAATGTATCTGAATACTTCTGTTCCCTCTCTGGATTCAAATTCATAATTGTCTTTGGGGGAAAAAAAAGAAAAAAAGAAACCAATGTTTTATCTTTCCTTGCAACTTCTCCCTATTTATTAAATGCAATCAGCATTTCTAGGTGATATTTTCTGTGGTTCAAATAGCAGAAGAATTGTTAAGTGTACTTGCCCTTATTTGTTAAGCATGCTTACCCTTATTTCTAATGTGAATTATAAAGAAATAAATTATTTATATTCTTCTGTTTTACAAAATGCTGAACACTTCAAGTTAAGTATTGTGTGTGTGTATATATATATTTATATATAAATAAAAATGTATGTCTGTGTGTATATACACTAAATATACACCACATAATTTGGTTTGGAGAGCATAATGAGTAACAATACATTTTTATATTGACTTTCCCTATAATTGTGGTGCTGTAATTGTAGGCAATGAAATAAAATCTTGTGGTGCAGATGTTACCAGGTTGTATGGCTTTATTATATGCAAATTAAATTGTACAACTCTGAATTTATCTAAACCACAGACTTGGATTTCCTCTGTTTGACCTACATTCATTGCACAGGGAATGCTTTCTATGCTCAATTACTCATGTTTGTACAGAAATTATCAGGAGGTAAATTTATATTTAGAATTTATGGTGAGATAGCATGCTTCTGAATCTCCAGGCCTAGATACATAGCCTGGTGGGTAGCAACTGTGTACTTCAGTCAGTTCTAAGCACACAGAAGAATCCTCCATCTCACCCAATCCCTGCTTTCTGTGGAGAAGAAATCAAAGTCTGTGGTTCAGATGAGAGCTGTGATGTCACTGGGTGCTGGTAGAGGTTATCAGCAAATTAATAGGGTAGTGAAGACATATCAAAGTCTCCAAATCTTTTTTTCTGGATAACAGCTCACTTTGCATCTTATTTAACTAAGAATTCCTAACATAAAATACATCATACCTATGATAAGCGCTCTGTTCTGCCTGTCTGCCTTTTTGCTTCCACTTGGAAGCTTTTGATTGCAACCATTTAGATCGCAGATATCTAAAAAATATTTATCTTATAAGAATAAAAATCAAATTGAATAACTTGAAACATTAAAAATGATATTTTCAGTATGGAAATTGACAGCTCTCAAAATAATTTCCTATTAGAAAAAAATTAATAACATCCTGGTAGTTCTAGCCAAAGGTTCATCTAGATCAATTGTGGATTGACTAGGGAAGAGTATAAGGGCATAGGAAACACAGAACAATGCATCCCTAAATACTTTTCCCACTTTCAACAGTTAGGGACTTCCTAAACTAAAAGTATCTCTGTATTTAATAGACCTCAGTGAATTTCTGCTAATTTCCCAGACACTTTTTTATGTGCATGTGGAATTTTAGTCTTCACAATATCCTGTGGCTAGGATATTAATGAATTAACTTTGTATTGTATAAACAAGTATCTCCTTTTGTTTGTTCTGAAACTTCCAGGTGCCAGTTTCCTCCAAAACCTGATTTCATTTCTTGGGAGTGCCGTTCTGCTGTAATTATTTTGACCTGATTTTGTCATTCTGAACAAATTTTATCTTCTCCTTAACAAAAGAGGGCGAAAAAGAAACAGAAGGAACTGGTATTGAAGAGGAATTCAATATTTTAAGGAAAGCATTTTCTCTGGGGAAGATTTCATCTGAAACATGATTTTGGCCACTGGTTGAACTATTCTTAATATGATACTCCTCTCAAACAAATTTCAAAAAAGCAAACAGTATGCATGGCCATTATAAGATTTGCATTTCTAGTGCTTTTCATTGATAGTAAAAATTAATTTGGAGTGAAGAACTGTAAAAATATAACAATGGTGCTACAAATTTGAAACAATAACTTTTGGTTAAGAGATAAGGGAAGACTCCTTTTGATTTCAGTTTGAATCAAAGGTTTAGGTAAACTGTTCTGCAACAAAATTTAGAAATACCATGCTTTAAAGTGAATTTTAAGTGCATATTCAGATGTCTGCTACCAAATAGCACTGTATAGTTTTTTTAAAATTGAAGGTAATACTTATAATTATTGTGACAGTCTTTGTCTTCCAGTCAGTCATATATTCAATTAGATAAACATTTTGAATCGTGGAGATGTACAAAGCCATGTCCATGACAAAACAACTTTGGTCAAGTAGTCTTTTAGATGAGTAATTGTAATGTTCAGCAAGCACCCATTTCTGTTCTCAAGGTGTTTAAAATTGCTCTTGTGATCAGGAGAATATTTGCAGCAAAATATTTGTGATGATAGAGTGACTAACTAGTTATTACAGTTTCAGTAGGAGAGAAGGTAGGCTCCATTTTGATTTGTGCTGACTGCAGAATGTATTTGTCTGGAATAATCTACATGAAAGTACAAGGGACACTGTACCCTGCATGGCTGCAGTAACAAGCTTCAATTCTGACGCTGTAGGGATATCTTCTTTTCAATATTTTCTCTGCCTTATCTAGATATGCCAAGGAAGCCATAAGAAACTGAATTTGTTAGATTAAAGCAGGCATTCAGATCATTATTTATTGCCTTAAAGTTATAATGTTTTACTGTTACTGAATTATAATATGTTCTTGTTCATGATAAACTACTGGCATTGAAGTATATCATGTGCAGAATGGAACAGTGGGTAGGAAAAGGTAATTTTTTTTCTCCTTTCAGATCTTGATTCTTGCTGTTTCGAAACATCATGACTACATGAACTCCATAGCAAAGATATCTTATATAGAAAATAATTTTGTTAGCTAAGGAATAGTGAACAGACAAAAATTACTGTTGCACCTTACGTTAGGAGGAGGCATTACTAATCTAAGGACAAAAACACAAAAAAAGTCCCAGGTGCTTATCAGCAAATTCAATTACATTAACAAAAAATGGCTTATAAATGCAAAGCTAAGAAGGAGTTTATATCACTCAGGTGTTTTTTTCATAGTTGCCTTTTCATGGATCTTTACCTGAATTTGATGAGATAGGAGTAAAAGGAAACATCAAGTTTTCATAGGCAGACCACATATATTAAAAATAATGAAATTGCTCAGGTGCTTATCAGCAAATTCAATTACATTAACAAAAAATGGCTTATAAATGCAAAGCTAAGAAGGAGTTTATATCACTCAGGTGTTTTTTTCATAGTTGCCTTTTCATGGATCTTTACCTGAATTTGATGATATAGGAGTAAAAGGAAACATCAAGTTTTCATAGGCAGACCACATATATTAAAAATAATGAAATTGCTCTGCATATAGTAGCTTACCCAGCAGATTATCACAGCATGCACTCTCATTAGGATGTCTGCTTGAAGCTTAAATTCCTGGCATAAGGTAAAAATGGAATATCTAGGTGATGGATGCTAGACACAGGTATTTATCACTATACTAAATTGTTTTTCAAAGAACTGTTAAGTCTTAAGATCTTTTGTAATATATATGTACTGACACTTATTTTAGACTGTTTTCAGACACACTTTTTGAATCTTCTTTAAACTAACCATTGATTTGCACTCTATGTTAACAGAAAGCTGAGTTTTGGGGATAGCAGAAAAAATAGGCAAAGTTGAGCATTTTGGGAATTGTTGTGATACCAATTTGTATGCATTTGAGTTAATTTCTAGCCCACTGGGGCAACAATGGCTCTTTGTATCATTTACTTTTTCTTCCTGGGAAAGCCAATTTCTAAAACTATACCAGAATTATACAGTGTGTGGAAAAGAATAAACCTGTTAGTTATATAAAAGAATGAAACTGATAGCTTGGGGGGGAGAAGAAGGAAGGAAGAAAGAAGAAGAAAGATGGAGGAAGGAAGGAAGCAAGCAAGCCAGCAAGCAAGCACAAGAATGAAAGGACGAATACAGGAGTCTGGCTTTCTCAAGCTGAAGCCTAAGACACGATAAATGGTGCCTTACCTGGAGCCCATTTCTTATAGCATGATGACACTTCTTATTTTAGATGCCTCCTACCATTACTGCCAAGAAACCTGTCCCTGTATCCACTGAAAATGAATTTCTGTGCACAGCCTGATCTTCATTGCGGCAGGTGACAGATATCCTGACAGCAACAGTAGCCTAGAGAACCCATTAAGAACATCATGCGAGAAAAAAAGGGAATTTAAAAAAAAAAAAAAGGAAACTAGGTGGACTGTGAAAAAGAACAAACAAGCAAAAAAAGCCAAAACATTCATTTTTGCAGTGGAGTCAATGCAATATTTTTTTTCCAATCGAATTTTTGCTTAAAAGCCCTGTCTGATAAACATTGGTCTGTCAAAAATGTTACATGATCAGACTTTAATTAAGCATTTTAACCTCATAAAATTATGTGGTACATGTTCATTGAATCTATGACAAGTCAGCCACACAACTCCCATGTAAAAGAAATTATATTACTAAATCTCTTACCTGCCACTTGAGTACCTCATACTTACCCTATGTTAAATTTTTATTATTGATTGGGTTTTTAGTTTGCTTTGTCCAGTTCAATTACTGATTTCTTAATATAGTGGGTTAAAAAGGGCCAAGCAGTAACAAGAAGTAAACTATCCCTTGGAAATAAACATCTACCTGACTGATGTGTTCTAAAATCAGTGTATATTCTTATTTCCCAGCTGAGCAAAGTAAGCATGGATGAATCCCATTACAAAACAAACAAACCCAAAGTAACTTCTGCATGTTTTCACTCTCTTTATAAATTAATATCATGTGCTCAGTTTTGCCTTAACAGTAATCAGGTGATGTTTAGCATGTCATAGAGGAATGGGAATTATATCTGTGGGTAACTGTGTTTAAAAAGTTGCTCTATCAACACATGCTTGTAATGGGAGCTATTGACGTTTTAGACATGATAAATGGATTTATCTTGCTCAGGGAGTTTGTGGGGTTTTTTTGCTTTAAATGGTATAATAGAAACAATTGTTCTAATTATTTGTTCACAATAAATATTTGTTCTATTCTTTTTAAAGGATATGGATGGACAGCAGAGAGGAAGGTTTCCTGTTTGCCTTTTACTTTTGCTTTCCGGGTCAGGTAGAAGTACCTGCAAAGAACAGAACATTATGCTTTCACTACAACTAAAGAAGTATTTTCAGGGTAGTACAGAGATACACAGCAGGAATTTATAGTAGTTTCACTACTGAGGAGATCAGTGAGAAAATACACAGACGAGTCCCTTCTGAAAAAACCTTGATTGTACTGTACAAAGTATATTGAAAAACACAAAGCCAATAAAAGTTGTTTTAGAACAAGACTGGAGGAAAACATTCAGCATGACAGGACACAGTAGGCAGAGCAGAGATTTGTTAATAAACTCTTTAATCCTCATATTGTCTTATTACATGGGTCTGAATTTTCTCATTGCCCTAGTTTGCGTTCAAATAAAACCTGGCATTAGGAAGTCAAAGGTCTTTCTGATGCTTTTGCAGTGCATATTTATTAGCTTTTTAGTTCAGATCATAGGTTTCCTTTTGAAGCAAATCTTCCAATATTTCCCCTTGTTATATTTGGTCAACATCATAAAATAGTCTTAGAGAACATAAAGAGGATTTCTTTTGTATGAAAGCTAAGCAAAAGATGCTCTCTTGCAGTGCTCTTAATGTGCTGTATTGCTAATGGCCAGTTAGTCCGTGGCATTCACCTAGAATTACTCTATTACAAAAAAGTGTTTAATGTGTACACTGGGTCATCAGAATAAACTATTTCTCCTTATACATCTGCTTCTATTGGGACATACACTGACTAAGTGTCCTGGTTTCAGCAGGGATAGAGTTAATTTCCTTCCTAGTAGCTGGTACAGTGCTGTGTTCTGGATTTAGGATGAGAACAAAGTTGATAACACACCGATGTTTTAGTTGTTGCTAAGTAGTGTTTACACTAGTCAAGGGCTTTTTAGTTTTCCATGCTCTACCGACTGAGAAGGCTGGAGGTGCACAAGAAGCTGGGAGGGGGCACAGCCAGGACAGCTGACCCAAACTGGCCAAAGGGACATTCCATACCATGTGACGTCATGCTCAGTATATAAAGCTGGGGGAAGAAGAAGGAAGGGGGG
>NW_008795018.1:6712516-6715694 GCF_000699145.1 Aptenodytes forsteri
CGGCTGAGGTTAAACCACAACACTAAGAATGCTTACTCTAAGAAAGGAGGTACAAGGAGATCTACCTCACAAAGCTGGACAAGTTAGGATCCCATCTAACGCCAGTCCTCTTATTCAGAAAATCAGGATCAAACAGAAAGGAGAAGAGAATGTCTGCCAAAACTCCGCTGTTTCAGTTCAAAGTCCTATGTCTCAGCTGAAATCCACCTCCAAACACATTTTTAGATAAGGTGCTACATTTGTCCCTAAAGTGGTTATGCATTTTATGACGTTATACTCTCTGGTAATAGAATGGGTAAGTAATTACAGTATTAACATACTGCAATGTCTTTAACCAAAGCATCAAAGAATTGAATCTGGACATCAGGATCATTCTGTAAAATAATTACACCCACTGTGATCTCATGAACTAATCTTTACGGTTATGTCAATATTGCTAAATAAAAAAAGGCAGGGAATGATTTCTGGCCTCAGTTCCCAGTGGCTCTGGATGCTGAGAACTAGCCCCTTCTATGCTGGATTGCTCTGGAGAGAGCTAGCTGGAGTCCTTCGAAACAGTGCCATGGGATGAACTAACAGTTAAGCAGAATGGCTGATTGGAAGTACGTACCTATACTCATTGTTCAAGTTCAAGACCACCAAGGATCCTCTTTTATTTTGCATTATAGATATACTGTATGTCAGTGAAGATCCTGAGGTAATGATGCAAAAGATCATCTAAATCCAAGTTGTTTCACTTTCTTTTGTCAGATGGATGAATATTTAAGGATTCTTCCAGTGAAGAATTAAAGATTGGTAAGAATAGAGATAGGGCTGTATGACTCAAGTTCAACAAAGGGAAATGCAAAATCCTGCACCTGGAGAACAACCACCCCATGCAGCAGAACAAGCTGGGGCTGACTACTGGGAAGCAGCTCTGCAGAGCTGCAGACATTGGGGGTCCTGGTAGGCAACAAACTGACGGTGAGCCAGACATGTGCCCTTGTGGCAAAGAAGCTAATGGTATCCTGGGCTGCATTAGGTAAGACCATTACCAGTTGGTAAAGGGAGGTGATCCTTCACCTCTACTCAGTACTGTTGAGGACACACCTGGAGTACTGTGCCCAGTTCTGGGCTCCCCAGTCCAAAAGAGACATGGACATACTGGAGAGAGTCCAGCAAGGGGCCACCGAAGATGGTGAAGGGACTGGAGCACTATGAGGAAAGGCTGAGAGAGCTGGGACTGTTTAGCCTGGAAAAGAGAAGGGTCAGGGGGGATCTTCTTAATGTCTTTAAACACCTGAGGGGAGGGTGCAAAGAGGATGGAGTCACGCTCTTTTCAGTGGTGCCCAGTGACAGGACCAGAAGCAATGGGCACAAACAGAAACACAGGAGGTTCCATCTGAACATCAGGAAACACTTTTTCACTGTGGGGGTGACTGAGCACTGGCACAAGTTGCCCAGAGAAGTTATGGAGTCTCATTCTATGGACATATTAAAAAAGTTGTCTGGATGTGGTCCTGGGCAACTGGCTATAGGTGGCCCTGCTTGAGTAGGGGGGTTGAATAAAATAATGTCCAGAGGTCCCTTGCAACCTCAACAATTTTGTGAGTCCATGACTGCTACAGTTGCAGTTGACTACTGAAAAGAATCACAGTTAATAATTAGTTATAACTATTTTTCATCTGTGATGCCCATTGCTATTTTATTTCATCTAGTGCAATCTGGTTATTAGAACCAGACTCTTGGAAGGTATGTGGGATGTATGTAATTATAAATTGAAGAAATATAAGATGGAAACAAATTTGTAGGCAGATTTTTTAGATTAAAGACATCATGATGCTGTGATGGTCATCAAGTGTTGCGGGTACCAGTACTGTAGTTAGAATGTAACAGGAAAACATTAACAGTGAGCTAAATTTCAACAGTTTTAAAAGTTGGGTTGTCCTGCACTTTGCTACAATTAACTTGTTTGGGTCATTGTAAAGGAGCAGAGCCCATTTAATGGTGTTGCTAGCACTCCTGTTACTAGCACTTTTCCTTTTAAGACAAAGGAATTCTGAAAAGTTTTGTCTGAAGGAGAAATTGTTCAGTCTATCAAATTTTAAAAGATGTTTTGAGGTAGACTCTTTTAAACTATGTATAAATTTCAGAAAAATTCAGAAACAGGAAATGTTGAAGCACCTTAGGTCAAATTCGCTTCACCTAACTTCACACTGAGAAACAATCTATCATATGATTAGAAGTAGGTAGTGTCAGACGTGCCCATTTCTCTATTAAAAGCATTAGGTAACACTAGCTCATATGTAGGTGGTTTCTAGAAAAAGTTCTCAGGGAGATTAAAGAAGGAGCCACTCCTTGCTTGCAGGAGAAAGAATAAACAGTCTTTGAAAGTATAGTGAGAAAGAATATAGTAGAATGCTTGATAATAAGTTAAGAAAAAAGAAAGGAAATCTAGGTAAAGGTAAAATAACTAGAAGTCATCTTAGTCTTGTTAGAAAATTATTAATAGAAAGTCTCAGTTGGGATTTATAACTAGGATGAAACTTTAAGTTACAAAAATAGATCAATACACTGTGGTGGGTTGACCCTGTCTGGATGCCAGGTGCCCACCAAGCCGCTCTATCACTCCCCTCCTCAGCTGGACAGGGGAGAGAAAATATACGATGAAAGGCTCATGGATTGAGATAAGGACAGGGAGATCACTCACCAGTTACCATCACGGGCAAAACAGATTCGACTTGGGGAAATTAATTTAATTTATTACCAATCAAATCAGAGTAGAGTAATGAGAAATAAAACCAAATCTTAAAACACATTCCCCCCACCTCTCCGTCCTTCCTGGGCTGAATTTCACTCCCTATTTTCTCTACCTCCTCCCTCCTGCCAAGCGGTGCAGGGGGACGGGGAATGGGGGTTGTGGTCAGTTCATCACACGTTGTCTCTGCTGCTCCTTCTTCCTCAGGGGAAGGACTCCTCACACTCTTCCCCTGCTACAGCATGGGATCCCTCCCATGGAGACAGTCCTCCATGAATTTCTCCAGTGTGAGTCCTTCCCATGGGATGCGGTTCTTCACAAACTGCTCCAGTGTGGGTCCTTTCCATGGGGTGCAGTCCTTCAGGAACAGACTGCTCCAGCGTGAATCCCCCATGGGGTCACAAGTCCTGCCAGCAAACCTGCTCCAGCGTGGGCTCCTCT
>NW_008795018.1:6716091-6729055 GCF_000699145.1 Aptenodytes forsteri
CTTCCACAAAAAACCCCCCTTTTTGCCCCCCCCCCCCCGCTACCAAAACCTTGTCATGCAAACACAATACACATACTGAAGGAAACTACTGAGGAACTGCTAAGGCCACTAACGCTAACCAATTTTATCAAGTTTTCTTCAGTAAAATGTCATAAATATTGTTATCCTTAGCAATTTCTACATTTCAAATTGATTCCTTTTAAAATGGAAGTATTTTTACATGTAACATCAAAGTAAACACTGCTTTATCTTGAAGTATGAGCTGTTACTTTGAAGACAAACTTATGGTAGAGTCATAAATTGTTCCTAATAAATTCAGAGATAGACTTTTGTTCTTTTAGACAACTATATCATAAGAATCTATACATTTAGAAGAACCATTTAACATTTTTGAGTCTCCATCAATGGCATAATAAGTTGAGAAAGGAATTGTCTCTAGGCTGAAGGATGCTTTGCAGCTGTTTAGAAGTGCAAGACAGGAAAGAAATGGTCAGGTTACTATACTGGGATAAAACTGAGGAATTCAATTATCTGAAAAGAAAAATAAAAGAAAAAAGGAAAGGAAAGGAAAGGAAAGGAAAGGAAAGGAAAGGAAAGGAAAGGAAAGGAAAGGAAAGGAAAGGAAAGGAAAGGAAAGGAAAGGAAAGGAAAGGAAAATGGAAACTGAGAGCAGAGCAGAAATAGAAGCAACAATGATGTTTAAAAATGCAGAAAACCCCTTACTACCTTTCTTTTTCACTCTCACATTAGGTATGTTTCATCATCATTCAGCAGACATTTTTCCCAGTGATAAAGCAGGACCAAGCAGTTTCAGATTCTACACCACACTCATCTATTTTTGCCCCAGCTGTACTCCCTAACCTGTGTTATAAATATAATTGTGGGTTTTCAGATTATATATAATGGGAATGATTTTCCTATGTACTTCTAGTCACAGATACCCATACAGTTGCACGAGCAGTACAGGGTCAGGGACAAGTGGTCAGCTGAAAGGAAAAGATGGGTAGAAGCTAGTTATACTCAATCTTCTGTTGTGAGATATAGTAGTTCATAAGTAGTATTAAAATGAATGTAAACATTGAGTTAGTAAAAAAGTATCTGGAAATGCTTTTAAGTTCAATTCTATAATTCTGGCCACAGACACATTTAACCAATATTTATTTTTTATTATTTTCTTTGCTTTGAATATTTTTTTTCTGCCAGAAAAATAACTTTCAGAATTTTAGCCCAGCTTTTCTTCTGAAAGAAATACCTATAAACCTCTGTTTAATGTTAACATGTATAATCTCTGTGCTATGATTTAAATTAGTATTAATGCTTTTACCTAGAGGATAATTTCTGAAAGAGGATGTCACATACACCTAATACACTCTGATAAAATACCGTTACATATCTAGTATCAGGGCTTGATGAAATAAATAAGGATTTTATACTAGACTGTGTAAACTAACTTGCTTTTTTTGTCAATATCATTTCATAAAAAAAGAAATAATCTTAAAGTAAGTAATAAAGCTGACCTAATTCTGATGCAAGAAAATCTATCACAAGGATTTATAGTGCTGCTATGTTTCAATCAACTCAGGTGTTAGCAATTTATAATCTTTTGATCTACTGAAACCAGTATGGCACAGATCAAAACAACTAAACAAGAACTGCAGGGTACAAAAGTACTCCTTGTAGGAATTAATAGATAATAAAAGAAGATACATCATAGAGCTTTATTCAATATTGTAATAAAATCTTTGGAAAGGTGAAAGACAATTCCCAAGGGTAGCACAATCTTCTATAGTAGAAAATAAAACAAAACAAAACAAATATTGATTTATGTTTCGAGCTCAAAACTTTTGCATTTACGAAAAGGAAAAAATATATTAAGATCTGGAGTTTCATAAACAGGTACCTCTAAGACCATATTTAGTTTATAAGCTGTGCTACTATAAAAACTATTGTTAGTTGTTAAATTATTCATAATGTATAATAAGGATCTGTAGCTGTATTTCTGAGGGTACATCTGCATTGTATCTAAATGGTGTGTCTATACTGCCCACAGCCTCTCTAGATCAGACTGACTGTGTGCTACTACTTGAGATACCCCATATATTGTCCCTGCTTTATATCATTAAAACAACTCTTATTTTTCTGGGATGGTTTTATTCCAGGTCTTCAGAATGAGGGAAGGTCATTGCAAGCTTCATGGTGCTTTTAAAACAGGAAAATACATTATGTCATAAAGGATATTTGAACATGCCAAGAACGTCTCAACATTGCTTGAGCACTGAGTAATCTGGAAGGAGCCAAATTAGTTCCAGTGTTATTCATACTGCTTAATGCACGCTATCACTGGAATGAACTATCACCCAAAACACATGCAGGAAATAGAATCATAGAATCATTGAGGTTGGAAAAGCCCTCTAAGATCATCGAGTCCACCCGTCGCCCCAACACCACCATGCCCACTAAACCATGTCCCTAAGTGCCTCATCTACACGTCTTTTAAATACCTCCAGGGATGGGGACTCCGCCACTTCCCTGGGCAGCCTGTTCCAATGTTTCACCACTCTTTCAGTCGAGAAATTTTTCCTTCCATCCAATCTAAACCTCCCCTGGCACAACTGGAGGCCATTTCCTCTCGTCCTATCACTTGTTACTTCGGAGAAAAGACCAACACCCACCTCGCTACAACCTCCTTTCAGGGAGTTGTAGAGAGCGATGAGGTCTCCCCTCAGCCTCCTTTTCTCCAGGCTAAACAGTCCCAGTTCCCTCAGCCGCTCCTCATAAGACTTGTTCTCCAGACCCCTCACCAGCTTCGTTGCCCTTCTCTGCACACGCTCCAGCACCTCAACGTCCTTCTTGTAGTGAGGGGCCCAAAACTGAACACAGTATTCGAGGTGCGGCCTCACCAGTGCCGAGTACAGGGCCACAATCACTTCCCTCCTCCTGCTGGCCACACTATTTCTGATACAGGCCAGGATGCCATTGGCCTTCTTGGCCACCTGGGCACACTGCCGGCTCATGTTCAGCCGGCTGTCGACCAACACCCCCAGGTCCTTCTCTGCTGGGCAGCTTTCCAGCCACTCTTCCCCAAGCCTGTAGCGCTGCATGGGGTTGTTGTGGCCAAAGTGCAGGACCCGGCACTTGTCCTTGTTGAACCTCATACAGTTGGCCTGGGCCCATCGATCCAGCCTGTCCAGGTCCCTCTGCAGAGCCTTCCTACCCTCCAGCAGATCAACACTCCCGCCCAGCTTGGTGTCGTCTGCAAACTTACTGAGGGTGCACTCAATCCCCTCATCCAGATCAAATAGTTGAGTAACTCCCAAAGACAGTCCAGAAGAAATTAATATTTATGCAACCAAGAGACCAGGATCTGTAAGTGAACAAGAACAGTATAGCTATACCTTAAAGAGAACCTCACATTGGGCAATTCCTGCCAATGTCAAAGGGAACTGCTGGGAAGCAGGGTCTACATCCATATTTGAAAGTTAAACAGTGCTATAGAATGTTCTTGACGAGAATGACATGCCTACACTACTAGTTTCTCCAAAGCAAGTGGCCATATACGATATCTTTCCAATAGGCTTATTGAAAACTTCCTTAAGTCCAAATATAGAAAAATGTTACTGTATTTGGGTTTGGGTGAATGTATATGTAATTTCCTAGTAAATATTTTTTATTATTATTATTAGCAAAGTATCATCTTGTTGCACAAGACAGATGGGAATATAACTGTTATTCATAGTTTTGGAGCCTTCCTGTGTTAAGATGTTGTGATCATATAAATACTTCAGGACAAAAATAGATTTTGAATGTCATTAATTTCCACCTAAAGCAGACTGGAATTGTACTCTGTTGATGCCTATTTCTCTCTGATAGTTACAAAAAGAATCGAGACATTTAGTTCAACTCCAGGGGTAGATGTCCATCTACCTATCATCTATTTTCTAGGTAAATACACTCTTATGCCCTGAATTTTAATCTAAGCCTGTATAAGTTTCGGCCTTTGTTCAATGCAATTAACTGTAGGCATTTAAATGAGATGCAAAAATTAGGCATCTTTTCATTTTGTGTTCTCTCTACATTAGAAAACAGAAAACAATAGAAACCTCTTAAGATCTTTCCACTGAACACAGAAGACATAAGAGTGACAAGGTTCCCAACTTAGTTACTTCGAGTATCTAAAATTTGCTAGCATGAATTCAAGTGATATAAAGACTTAGTGGGGATTTCAGAAGAGCTTATTTGCAAGTCAGTTGCTTAAGACCTTTAAAAATATACCCTACATGTCTTTGGATGGGATTTATCTGTCCGGCTGAAGATGTATATTCTCTAGTCACACTAGAACTAGTCACCCTTTTCTCCCTTTAGAAATACCTTCACAGTAAAATTCATATTATTTTGAAGTAAATATCCCACATAAACTAGTTTAAATATGTTCTAAAAATCCATTTATTTCCTAAAAAATACAGAAAGAGTCAAAGAAACTAGCTTGGGTGTACGTATCTACATTTAGTCAGATGTATCTCAGCCTTATGTCCAAGTTTTTTTCAATGACTTTTCAGGGACCAAAAAGCTTGATCAGAACAGTAGTTCTTTAGCAAAGGTGGTCATGTGACAAAGAAGAATCTCAAATAGCAATCTTTGCCAGCGTAATGCTATGTATTTCACCCAGGTTGTTCTTAAGAAGCTGCCCCTTCAAACTGAATATCATTTTTAATAAGAGTTTTAAACTCCCACAATTCACCACATTTGCCAAGGCCTATGACCAGCTAACACTGCCTTTATTTAACCCAGTAATTAAGAATTTTATTTTATGGATCAGAATCATAAAATTTAAAAATAAAGTCTTACATGATATTCCGATATCAAGCTATCATAGCTACTAATAAGTTATCATTAAGGAATAAATTCCTGCAACTTGATGCATATTCATTATAATTATTTGTATACAGTATAATTTTCAGCATTAGTCCACTATACCTGGAGGGAAAATGAGCCTGGGTCTTTTTAAAATATTTGTATTCACTGCATCAAGCACTTCTGCAAGAATCTGACCATTCAAATAGTAGTTAATAGATTAATTATTATTTAAGATGATAGCATAAATCTCACTAAGGATAAAAAATTTGTTATAAACCAGAAAAGAATAAATTATAACCAAATTCTTCACAAAAGATGGTTGTAATTTATCATGGCTGGCAATTTAGAAAACATTTTTTGTCCAGATTAGTTTGTTTTTAATAAGGCAACTAATTTACACTACAGGTATCAACTCAGCAGTCTTTCCCAGATGTATGTTAAAATATACATATATTTCTGTCTGATTACAATTAATAACACCATCTACACAAGAAACAATTTGCTTCTGGAAGTAAATACCACCTACAGATACAGATATTGTACTGGAAGGTACAATAACATTCGACATTTTGAAGCACAAAACCCCAGGTTTCCTGATGCTCTGCATTTTATCCAAGTTTACATTGTATTCAGTACAAATGAAAGATTTCATGATTTTAAGTGCCTAAAATGCAGTAGTTTGTGTTTTCCTTCTGAAATAAAGCTTTCTGTCTAAGCTATCTGATGCCTTAATGAACTTAAGACAGTCTGAAAGTAAGGATTTGTCCTGTTGTTCTGATACAGTAAAATAAAGACACCTTTCTGTTGTGCACATAGCTTCAGGTATCTCCTCCTTTTGATTGTGTTGGCTGCATTCACCACATCCATCCACTTAGGACCTGAACAATTACCAACTCTTTCAGTTAGCTTGAACCAGCACAGAATACTAACATTTTTAAAAAGGACAGCATCAATGATAACGTGAGGGCAAAATATTTTTAGGTTATATAAGGAGAGAAAATTGAGTTTTTTCTGTCATCAGATAGTATCTAGATTACTTTGACATGCTATTTAAGAGTCACGATACCATATTCATACAACGCAAGCCATTCATATAATTGCATTTTGACTTCTCGTAGGAATCTGAAGTGAAATATCAAATTTTGGACACTATATACAAACATGTCTCATACAAAAGCTGAGTGAGAGGATGTAGGGTCCAGCCTGAATGAAGAAAGAAATGGGATAAGGGAACTACTTAGGACACCATGTTCTAATGAAGGAAGGAGGTACATTTCTCATCCTTCAAAGTAGATTTGAATACAGTATCTAAATGATCTGGCATTTAGATAAAAGACTACCAACAGTCTTTTACTATGATTCTATAATCCAGTTCTCAGCTAGGTGGAACTAACTATGGGTTATATTATTTCTGTGGATGTGATGAATATTCTGGCACTTTCTAGTGAACCATTCTGCTAAAATATATTTGGAGGTCATTAGATTGGGAAAGTGTGTCTTGCAAACAGGTGGACCAGAATGATACCTGGTACAGACAAGTGATGCATTGGATGGAAGAGTTCCTTCTGGGTGATCAGCATTCTTGAGCTCATAGCTCTGGGAACCACAAATTGTCATACGTAGAAGTAAGTGCTTTCCTTTACTTCTTGTTTACTCTCTGAGTGCAAAAGGTTTTATTAACCTCGCAATGGTCTGTGGTCCTATTAGACCTGCAATTCATCGAAGGATAAATAGCTCTCATACCTGGCACTTGGACTGTAATTGTAATTCCATCACTGCACTGAGAAAACTTGGGTGCAGACCAATGACATTTACTGTGCTAAGTTCAGCTATTGGAGAAGACAGTTTCAGAGCAGCTTATTATGAGACAATAAGAAAGCATGGTGCATGGAGAATATGTGCAGGTTGTGGAGGACCTGTGCCTGTGGCAGGGGCAGAGTGAAGTATTTGTGCACAGACATACCACCAAACACTCGTGGAGTGCAACAACTGTTTGGAGACGGTAAGAGGGACGCCAGATTTGAATGGAAGCAGGAGGATCCACTTGAAATAATTCAGAGAAATAGAGGATTAAAAAAAACCCCACAACTAGTTCAAATCTATTTCAAAATGTCTCAAGTTTGTCCTGACACTAGATTTTATGTTCACTTGTCATACTGTTTACATTTACTTGTCTGCTTTTAGAAATATTTTCACTGTGTGCATATTCTTATTAAAAAAAAAAAAAAAAAAAAATCATTGTCGTCTCAGGAAGAAAATAGATGACAAACATGTCACATGTCCATTTAAGACTGAGATGTATAGAGGAAGTATACAGTTAAATGGTGACTTCATAATTTTGCAATATCTGCTTTTGTCCACTTTCTTCACCCAGCCAGTTAATCAAACTGAGGCTTAACTCTGTAACCTTTGTAAGTTACTGAGTGTTCTGGAACAGTCCTGAGGCCAACATTTACAGAGTTTAAGGTGATCTGATGTATTTTAAAATAAGGTCAAAACAATAAGTTTCCTGTAACCTGCTACTTCTCTTTACTTTATAAGATTTCCAGGTGTGGGTTTTTTTTGGTTTTTGTTTTTTTTTTTTTCAAATTAGGTAATGCTAAATTAATGAGTTCAGAATAGAACTTGTCCAAAGTAAAACCCTAAAACATACATTATATAGGTTGCAGGGCCAAAACATCACCATTTTCACTCTACAGACCCACTCCTGTTGCCCCTCTCTACAGGCTAATATAGCTTGAGCTTCAGCTACTGTTTAGAATGCTCTACCGTCCATAGTAGCTGTAATGCACTATTCCCCTTTGCCCTCCATTTCTTGTTCAGAGGAGATCTGTAAAGTGAACTTTCAGAAGTTTCTGAAAGTACATCATTCCAGGCAGAGTTTATAGAGCTGGGTTGAATCCTAAACTAAGGACTTTACCATTTACTTTCTGTTCATATTAAACTATTTTTCTTTCAGACACATTTTGAGGAAAAAAAAACCTTGCTGTATACAACATATTATTTCTATTAAGTAATACCACCAACTTACACATCGACTGAACAAAATCTTCATTTATATCTCACAAAGATTTCACTGTGTCTGATATATTAGTTGTAAAAGCCACTCTCTTTAAATCTAGCTACTTAAACTGAATTATCTTTTAAAAGGATGGTAATAAGAAAGCAAAGTTTTCTATGAGCACAGTACTCATACAAGCATATTCAATAGAAAATATTTGACTTTTTTTTTAAAAAGGATTGTCATTTTTATTTATTGCTGTGGAATGATTATTTAACTTGATTCTCTGGTAGTTCATTCTTCCTCACTCCTTTAGAGGTTAACTTCATACACCACAATTTATATAAATGTTGCATTTTTGTAGCACAAGTACTAAATGATGCTTTTCAAATTACAGTAATAGATTGTATCCACCAATGTGTTTTATTTCTTTTTAACAAAATGGAAATGAGAATAAAGAGAACTGCATGACTGATTCTTTTGCTTTCCAAAACTCATTATACCAACTAAAGTACATATGAAAATATGCCATTTAAGTTATTCTGAATTTTTTTTTGTTATGCATCTAAACCAGATCCGATGTTTTGGATATCAGTAGATATGGCAAAGTATCAGCCGTAAATCACAACTTAATTTATCTTCAGAACCCAAAAAGAAGTGCAAGCAAAAGATGTGAAAGCAATTATTAGGCAGAGAACAGATTTACAGACTTATTCATTTTTCAAAGTGCATACTCTTCTTCCATAGGTTAACATTTGCTGTGTAAGGGAAGACCATTGGCTTTAATTTAAAACCATATTTTGCTCTAACTGCTCAAACTCTAATGAAGACAATCTTTCTGCTTTTTTTCCTTTCAATGTTTTCTGTACGAGTACAATATTTTTTCATAGTCAATTACTGAAAAAGAATAAAAAAGCTTTAAGATACAGAAACTGACACTAGTGGGCACTCTTAATCCATGGTACTTCTGAAAACAACTAGAAAAATAGATACAAAAAGTCCTCCTAGTACAGAGAAAGAAATTAATATCACAGCAAAAAAATTACTGTGGGCAAATACTGTATAACGATATGTTATTAAGTGTTAAAACCCAGGAATCTGAGCAAGCGAGATAGTAGTTTGTCTATCACTTTCTTCATAATGGTTCAAATGTCAATGTGAATATTTTTCACTCCTGTTTTAGATGCTATTTGTACATGAGTATGAGAGGAACACTAAAACATTGAAAGGAGGCAGCAATTGGATAACTTTTGAGACACTGAATGAGTGAGGGAAAAGACATGATAACCAGTTATGCCAGAACTTTTCTTTCTGCTTGCTGACGTACTTACCTGGAGTAGTATAAGGGATGATTCTGTAGCATTGTGGGATGCAAGACTGATATTCAAGCCTGACAGTGATGCCCTCTCCATCCTTAATTGTTTTTAAAGTTTTTACAAGTGTCCATCAGTCGGTTCTCCTCTGTAATTGTAATATTGCTGTTTGTCATTTTCAGGATGCTTATGTGTTTCAGGAAGACTCTTCTCAATGTAATAAGCATAGTAAATCGGATCATATTTACCTTATGTACACCATTCTGGAGTCCCAAGAAGTGCAGTGCTGTAATGTTAAACAATAATGCAGATATTTGTAGTTATTTATTGCATTCATCTAATACAGATGGAAGGTTGAAGGGACTAAGACCCAAAGGTAAATGTGAGGAATAAATGGGATGTGTATGGCATTGGCATATAGTCAGAAGAGGACTTCCAATAGTATTAAGAGAAGAAAATGTCTCTATTCTTTCTTATATAGGGTAGCTGATTGAATCTTTATATAATGTTAGGTAGAAATTTAGTCCAAACTGAGTCCTTCATATTCCATGAATACTTTTGATTATAACTGTCTTGATGAGCTCCACCTTTTATTTTGAGCTCCCTGCTGGCTGGAGACTGACAAATTATCCTGGAAAAAAGTAGTCAAATCCTAACTCAATAGTCTGCTGTCAACAGGATGAGTTTATGCCAGGGTATATGGCATCAGAGAGAAGCACTAGTAATGACAGACCAGTCAGAGCCCATTGAAAATATTAATCTACAAAACAGCAAACTCCAAATAAGAACAATGAATTATATGTGCAAAAGAGAAGTTAAGGAAAGAGGCAGGTCTCCAGACCACGCTGATGGGAAAGGAGATATGAAAGATGGTCTCTCTTTGTAAGGAGGAGAGCAGATGGTGGGACCCAGAATGGACTTACATGAGATGGGCTGGCAGAGTGACTCTGTGCTCTGAAAAAGGGATATCCTGCTCTTCCCCAAGGCTCCTACTTGGGTCTCCTCTGTCCTTCTCCTTGCCTGACCATACACTACATCATTTCAGTTTACTAGTTTGGCAGAAAGCTAATCCAACAAGTGAAACAGAAAATAGTTTTCTGATAGGCTAGTGGGCTGAATCAACTTTCTATGTGGTCAAGTAAATGTCAGCTCCAGCAAAAAAAAGAGGGGAACAAGATACCTATGAATGCAGAAGGGTAAGAAGAAAGAGAAGCAAGGAGCTTCTTCCTTTGCAGTAGCAGAGAACATTAGCTTGACTCAACCATCTTGATAAAAGCAATCTTAAGAGAACAAGAGGAAGAAACTTAAAAAGACTCCATTTCCCATTTTAACGTCCATACAAAAATCTTGAATATTCACAGTTTAAAAGTTAAAAAGTGGCTACAGAATTCCTTCGCTAATTTGTGTTTCTTGCCTTCATAGGATGTTAAGTTTCCTTAAGGACTTCAACCAGTAGCCAGAGCTTGCCATACATGGAGCAGCCTGGGAAAACAAACAAATGAACAAACAAAAAAAGAAATATAGCTACTTTGGGAGTCTGGAAGTTTGCTATCAGATATACATAACAAAACTGAACCGTATTGCTGATATACACATCTCTTTGGTGTTGTAATCAAAGAGAAGGCTTATATCACATAATAAAGAACAGTAAGATCAGAGATTAAAAAAGGTTGTTTTCCTTCTGTTTCCTACACTTCACAAAATTATTAAGGCGTTTGTTATAGGAAATACCAGTTTTGAAATGTCCTCTCAAAGTAAATCACTATTGGGCAAGTCTTGTGACACCCCACCCCACCCCACCCACCCCAGTCAGAAGCATAACGTCTGAAATTCATAGCAAATAATTATGATATGCTTATATTGAGTAATAAAGTTGCTGAAGACAGGGTAACCCCACGAACATTTCTATGGTGGGAGACCTTGCTGTAACTACCTGCATCACACCATAAAGTAGTGTAAATGGTAGAAACATGGTCTGTGGACTCCAAAAGTGATACATATCCACCGAGATAGAAATCCCAACAGAAAGTGAGGTGTTGTGTCATGGTCTTGTTTCATTACTGTGCTGCAAAAGTTTCTGACACTATTGGAAAGGCTTCCTCAGACACTGCTTGTAGATTTGGGAGAGGAATCTAATTTCTGTCCCTGAAGTACACTGAAATTCAGCTTTTATCTGCTATCTTGTTTAGACTTTACTTAAGCCTATGAGATTGTACCTTCCTTTAACAAATCATTTTACTTTTTCTGAATAACTGTTAGGATAAATCTCAGATTTGTTTTTCACTGGGTTCCCCAGTACAAGAGAGATATGAAGCTACTGGACATAGTCCAGCGAAGGGCCACTGAGATGATTAAGGCACTGGAGCATCTCACATATGAGGAAAGGCTGAGAGAGCTGGGACTGTTTAGCCTGGAGAAGAGAAGGCTTAAGGGAATGTCATCCAAGTGTATAAATATCTGATGGGAGGTTATAAAAAGAACAGAGCCAGACTCTTTTCAGTGGTGCTCAGTGACAGGGCCAGAGTCAATGGACACAAACTGAAACACAGGAGGCTTTGTCTGAACATCAGGAAAGACTTTTTTACTATGAGGGTGACTAAGCACTGGCACAGGCTACCCAGGGAGGTTGTCGAGTCTCCATCCTTGGAGATATTCAAAAGCTGTCTGGACATGGTCCTGGGAAACCAGCTCTAGGTGACCTTATTTGAGCCACGGTGTTCGACAAGATGACCTCCAGAGGTCCTTTCCAACCTCAACCATTCTATGATTCTGTGATTCTCATAATTCTTGAACTACATCTATATAGCAGAGGTGTGGTATCTAATTCATGTGTTTTACAAAAGGAATGATGTTGAAATAATTCATTGCTTCTATTAATGAGGGACTTATATTACAGAGACTTTGAATGAAGGTTAATGCTGTAACAGAACATGGGGGCATAATGACATAAATGTTACAATTTTTACTGCTATCGTTGGAGACAAGACTAATCCCATTGCATCTTTTCAATTTTTTTTTCTTTTTTTTTTTTTTTAATAAGTACACTAAAAAATTAGTTTTGCATGGGCATTTGTCTGCTTTCTTGTAACTGGAACATTGTCTTGATTAACTGATCAAAAATACTGTAATAAAAACTAGAATTTTCTGTTCTGTTTTATACCAAGGGAATTTGGACTGGTATAAAATAGATTACATTATGTAAATGAACTGCTGTACAAATAATCCTTCCTAATTAAATTTGTAACTATAAAATATACTTGTTTAAACAAATACATCTACCCTACTTCTATTAACTGTTAAATATAAAATAACACTGGTAAAACTTCATTTTTAGAAAATATTTGAAAATTTTATAACTTGCTATACTGTAGCAGTTTTCATTTTTTTCAGCTAATTTTTTCATAGAGTAGAAATTTCTTTGATGGTCATGTGGAAAGGCCTTGCTGAAGTTTTATTTATGCTACATTCTTGGGGGGAAGGCAATTGGTTAGATTTAAATTAGATAGGTAAATTGTTAAATCTCTGTGAAGACCTACTGATTTCTCTCTTACAGTATCACCAAAAGCAATGGAAGCTTATTTTACAAATATTAAAAGGTTATTCTATATACTGGAACAAAGCTATAATTGGTGCATACTGCATTGTTTCTAATAAAGACCTTATTTTGTAGTAACCTGAAATTCCAATTTCTTCCAAAGTAAATAAGTAAACAAGCGAATAATACATTAGTTGAGATGTTGATCCACTGAGTTCTGAACCCACTGTCAGTGGCCAAGAAATAGTAACAAATAACTGT
>NW_008795018.1:6729320-6729822 GCF_000699145.1 Aptenodytes forsteri
CCATAGAAAAAATCAGGATTTTTTTAATATTACAAACACTTTTAATTTATCATGTTATTTTGTAATTTTTTTTGGTAAAACAGTGTCAGTAGAAAGGATTGTTTTTCAACATTTCAATTCCTTTTGTTTCACTTGCTACTGGATGTATCAGAATATCCTTAATATATATTAGTTACTAATATGTTTTTCTAATCTGTATCCCTTTGAAATACAGTTCATTTAGCCCTTGCAATGTATCATGCAGAGGTTTCATTCCACTTTCCAGTCATATATTTCACTGTTTTATGTGGGGGGGTTTGTTTATTTTGTTGTTAATACATCTTAGTATTTTGAAAGGTTATTGATAGAATAATAGAATCATAGAATCATTGAGGTTGGAAAAGACCTCTAAGATCATCGAGTCCAACCATCGACCCAACACCACCATGCCCACTAAACCATGTCCTTAAATGCCTCATCTACACGTCTTTTAAATACCTCCAGGGATGGGGACTCAACCACT
>NW_008795018.1:6731027-6732538 GCF_000699145.1 Aptenodytes forsteri
AATCCCCTCGTCCAGATCATTGATAAAGATATTGAACAAGACCGGCCCCAAAACTGAGCCCTGGGGAACACCGCTCGTGACCGGCCGCCAACTGGATTGAACTCCATTCACCACAACTCTCTGGGCCTGGCCGTCCAGCCAGTTTTTTACCCAGCACAGAGTACACCTGTCTAAGCCGTGAGCCACCAGCTTCTCGAGGAGAATGCTGTGGGAGACAGTGTCAAAGGCCTTACTGAAGTCCAGGTAGACCACATCCACAGCCTTTCCCTCATCCACTAGGTGGGTCACCTGGTCATAGAAGGAGATCAGGTTGGTCAAGCAGGACCTGCCTCTCATGAACCCGTGCTGGCTGGGCCTGATGCCCCAGTTGTCCCGCTCATGCCTTGTGAGTGCCCTCAAGATGAACCGCTCCATAATCTTCCCCGGCACCGAGGTCAGGCTGACAGGCCTGTAGTTCCCCGGATCCTCCTTCCGGCCCTGATAAGTTTACCTGTTTCTTTTTTTCATCGTTGGCTTCAGTTAATATCAAATGCACAGTTCAACTAATTCACTTTGTTGAATTTGAACAAAAAAATTGGAGTAAAATGATTTGTAAACATCTATTATGACACAGAAGCAAAGTAATTTTACAAGATTTTATATATCTGTCCGATCATTAGGTAAAACATGCAAATAAGGGAGATAACAAGAGTGTTCTTAAACTTGTAAAAAAATCTTTATCTCTACTGAGATCAGCTGTTTCTGTTAGCATAAATAAAAATGAAGAAATTGTATTAATTAGCTTATCTGTCAAACATCATGCATTTTTGCAATATATTACTTTGGTTATTTGGCCAAATATTCTCACTATCTAAAAATGCTGTATTAGTTGTTGGTTTTGTTTTAAATTGAGCTTTGCAATACACCTGTGAATTGTTACTTTCACATGCAGGAAACAAGGAGAGCCAGCTACAAAAATAAGTTCAGAAAATTCTGAATGTCAATCTTGGTCCCATTAGAATCAAAATAAATATTATCCTTTTACTTTTGATTTTTAAATTTTAATTTTAATTCAAAGTCACGATGTTCTGGGTGTTTGCCGTTGTGCTGATATTATAGTACATTCTATCATTGAGAAAATTATAAAAAAACTAACTAAACAAAACAAAACGCTCAAAACACCCCAAAATAAATTATTAAAGTATTTTCATAAGTATCAAAAAAAAAATCAAATCAAGCCTTAACATTTAATGTAGGCTTGGTTCCCCAAAACAAATCAACACATCATCAGTTTTTCATTGCTTTGATTGTTATTGAAATCAAGGATGGTGTAGAATTGACTTGCATATATATGAGCACAGGCATTGATTTATTTAAGCAATATTCACACTGAGCATTAGTAAAGAGTCTAGGTAAGACATTGGATCTTATTGACCTTTTCTGATATTATAGTCTTGTTTGCGTAAAAATAACAAAATACCCCAGTCCTCACCAGTAAAAAATCCTAGTTGATTTACAGACCAGTTTCTATA
>NW_008795018.1:6732839-6750285 GCF_000699145.1 Aptenodytes forsteri
TTATTTTTTTTTTTTTTTTTTTTTTTAATCACTCATTTATGAAGCTTTATTTGTCAAAAAAGATACTTAAAATTAAGGTTTTAGGGAAATAATTAGGTAACAGATGGGAGTTTATGGAATCTGTTTTCTGCTGTTATTTGATTCTGAGATAAAATTCTGATCTTAAGCATATATAGAAAAATGCTGTGATACAATAAATTACATATGGAAAGTAAGTGCTGAGTAAGTTAACACAAACCTGAATTAAATACCTTCATTTCTGTCATGCTGTGATACAGTTCAGAGCCAGCGTTTTATATTCTTCCTATGCTTAAAAAATCTTCAGTGAAGAAGTCCCCGCAAAAGACCTTAAAATTCATCCTCCTGCATGTATTCAAAATGTCTCATTAACATCATTCTCTGAAATGATGTTAGTAATGTATCCACTGGAACCTGGGAACCACTGGTGGTGAGGATGATGATTATGTTTGGTTTTTACAGTTTCAGTAGACATTTGGAAACTAAGAGTGTCTTACATACTAAAAAACCTGATTTTTTTTTGTAATAAAGCTTTTTCCTATGTGAAGTTTAAGAACAAAACTCCGTAAACATAAAATGCACAGGAGATCCAATTCTATTCCTGCTTCCACTGAAGTCAGAAGAACAGAGAATGGCTGTCAAGGTAGACAAAACAAAATATCATTTGTCAGTAATATCCAATCAAGGATGATATTAAAGTGTCAGAGACCTAGAATTTCAAAAATTTGTATGAGTTTAATTTCTAATTATGTGCCACCATTCTAATGGTATCAATAGTAGATCTAATTCCAGGATAGCAGTGTTAGTTGGTCATTCTAAGATCATTTACCATCCTTTGAGCTGCATCCCCCGTGCCTAAATTTCTGTGACTCGGAGTTTTTCTTGCCATTAATTGCAGAGCTATCTTTATCATTGCTATTTAGACTTCACATAAAGTTGTGACTTGTGCCTGTAACCTCATAATTATTTCTTTTTGCTTATTCCATATAACATGGATTCTGAAAAATAATTAAAGTTTCATAATTGTTCCTGATAACCACTAAAGTACTGAATTCTCATGAAGAAGATACAGTACCTAATTTATCTGTTGGTTGGGGGTTTTTTACGTAACATATTTTGATAGTCATTGCTTTTGTCTTTATCATTGTTACTATGTATCTATGAGGATGGAAGCAAACAGACTCCAACCTCCTTTTCCCATGTTTCTAACTAGCTAATTTGGACCATGATTGTGTTAGGTGATGAAAAACAAGGTTAACAAACCTGTGTTAGCTAATGAGAAACATTAGCTCAGATGTCTCCTCACATCTTTATACCTAAGACGGGCTGTCCTCTTTTTTCCTTATTATTCCTTTGCAAGACAAGACAGAAAAGTTCTTGAGTTCTAACATCTCAAATGTAGAGGGAAGTTACTGATCATTTGTATGAGCTATTTGTAGTATATATAAAGAAGAAAAAGAAAGTTGTTTCAAGGCAGGCTATTTCAAATATGTAACCAAAAACAAAGGTTAGTTAAGTACAGTCAAGAGAAACTGCCACTATAATTTTTGTATATTGTATAGTTAAATGTGATCTGTCCTAAGTGGCTGACATCAAGCTGAGCGGTGCAGTTGATATACTTGAGGGAAGAGAGACAATCCAGAGGGACCTTCATAGGCTTCAGGAGTGGGCCCTTGTGAACCTTATAAAGTTCAACAAGGCCAAGTGCAAGATCCTACACCTGGGTCAGGACAACCCTTGGTATCAGTACTGGGGGATGAATGGATTGAGAGCAGGCCTGTGGAGAAGGACTTGACAATATTGGTAGATGAAAAATTGAATATGAGCCAGCAATATGTGCTTGCAACTCAGAAAGCTGATGGTATCCTGGGCTGCATGATAAGAAGTGTGGCCAGCAGGTCAAAGGAGGTGATTTTCCCCCTCTGCTCTGGTGAGACCCCACCTGGAGTGCTGTGTCCAGCTCTGGGGTTCCCAGCACAAGACAGACATGAACCTATTAGACTGGGTCCAGAGGAGGGCCACAAAAATGGTCAGAGGACTGGAACACATCTCTTATGAATAAAAGCTGAGAAAGTTGGGCTTGTTCAGCCTGGAGAAAAGAAGGCTCCAGGGAGACCTTACTGCAGCCTTTCAATACTTAAAGGGGGCTTATAAGAAAGATGGAGAGAGACTTTTTACCAAGGGCTGTAGCAACAAGACAAAGGGCAATGGTTTTAAACTGAAAGAGGGTAGATTCAGATTGGATATAAGGAAGTAATTCTTTATAATGAGGGTTGTAAGACACTGGAACAGGTTTCCCAGAGAAGTTGTGGATGTCCCATCATTGGAAGTGTTCAAGGTCAGGTTGGATGGGGCTTTGAGCAACCTGATCTAGTTGAAGATGTCCCTCCCTACAGCAGGGGGGGCTGAAGTAGATGGTCTTTAAAGGTCCTTTCCAATCCAAACCATTCTGTGATTCTATAGGGGCTGCGGAAAAGTTGCTGTAATTGAATAAAAAAAAAACCCCAAAAAACAAAAAACATTTAATACTTAAGATGTTATCCTAAACCACTGAGCACTGATATTCAAAATGCTACAGAGAACTATATATCTGTGTCTGCTTACTATTCATAGTTAATGAAACCTGTTAGCAATAAAGAACGCCTATGCATTTTTTCTCATGCATAAGCCCTTAATCACCTAATTGTTGATGGTATGCTTTCTCAAAGAGTTTCATGCCACATATCTGTCAAATATCTCATGTGCCATCCTAGACAAACATTTATTTCTATTTTACCTCTCACATTGCTTGAATCTTTCCTGGTTTTCAAGCCTATGGAATCTAACAACTTTGTTGTACTCTAGTCTTAAGGACTTTTCATGTTGTTTTTACAGACATGAAAAGCTACTAATTCAATACCTGGATTATCTTCTGAAAAAAGAAAAGAACCACAATAGCTTACTAAAACAACCACAGACTGACTTTTGATTTTATTAAGAGCTATACTTATTTATTTGTTGGAAGATGAATTAAACTTACAGTACAACAAAAAAAATTTTCTGCATATAAAATCAACAAGCAATAATTTGAAGTATACCAGAGTTAACATTTGTATGCATTTTATCATTGCTGGGTTATTTTGTGTTAGGAAAGGAAGCATCTTAAAAGAAAAACAAACTACATAAAGCAAATGTTGATGAAAAGATACCACATTTACTTCCTAATTAGCTATCCATATGCATATATTCACACACACATACACAAGCCAACTTAAGAAAATTATTATCCACTCAACAGGTCTAGATACAGGCTCACTTACGACGTAACTAAGGCCTAGTCTAGGCGCATGAGTCTGTGGAGCTTGAATATCACTCCTGGGCCCAAACGTGGGGGTCCCAGGTGAGGATGGTCAGGGCAATCAAGGCCTGTTAGTGTATTAAATTACTTCATTATAGCCACACATTGCAGTGGGCAAACAAATAAGGTTTTGTTAAATTTCATGACACTTCTATATAGTTAACTATAACAATTAAAAATGGAAGCAGCCAGAAATTGCTGGAGGGGATGGACTTTATATCCAAGGTTATGTTTGATGCCTTACAAAATAGGGCATGCTCAGCAGATTGTACAAAATTACTTTTCAACTTTAATGATGCAGTCAGTAACACTAAACTTTGGTGCTGAATTGCTTTGTTCTGTTTTCAATGCTTTCTGTTTTTTCTTTCTGTTGCAAACAACCTCAACTACTACTACTTTTTATGTTCACTATTATGATGAACAAGAGAAAAATAAAATGAGAGGAATTTGGAAATGTTGTAGTCGAAGGGGGTTTGCAAATAAAATCCAATGTAAGGTTTGTTTGTTTTTTTTTTTTAATTTATTTTAAAATTGTTTATGCCTCTATCATAAATGCATTTTGCTGCAGATAAACAAAAAAAAAAAAATGCATCTTACTGTAGCACTGGAGAGAGAACATAACCTTTATGGAGGGCACATCTTAAAGTAGTTCTCAAAATGATCTTTCTTTCCTTTAAGGTTCTAGATCAAGATGCAACTGAGGTGGACAAAGTTTTTAGACATAACAGTGATATGGATATAAAAACTGTTTCAATCTGACTGCATTTTTTATTTTTAAAGTCCCCATAAGCAAAATATAAGGTGGGATTGAGCTGCCCAGAGCAGTTGAGCAGACAGCAGTCCAGTGGCAGGTGAAAGTATTTCACTTTCAACAGGCTTGTGTAGTGACCAGTGCTAGCTGGACACACTCTTTCAAATATACAAGGCCGTGAGCATCTGAACAATTTTGCTACTGAAGGACTTTGTAACGATTGCCTGAACACTCTTGTAATGAGTGCTTCAATGCAGAAACATTTCTTTTAAAAATAATCTTACTTTAAAAAAAAAAAAAAAAAAAAAGAAAAGGAAAATCAAGTTATCAGTACTTCTTTAGAATTGGCATATATGAACATTTAAAAATAATTACAGAATTCCACTGAAAGGTGACTGCATAAGCCAGGGCTGGCCCCTGAGATTGCTTCTGCAGCAATTACTCAATGCTTAATAAAGAAGAGTAATTACTGATAAAACTCCCTCTTCCTAATAACATACACACATATTGTTCTTGCCGAGTCCTAGAATTACGGGCCTTTCACAAGTCTCTTGACTAGCTGCCTTTAGGTGGTACATGTATTTAACTAGAGGTGATAATGAGAATGCAGCAAAGAAGGGTGCAAAGAATGCTTGTCATCATGTATTTCTTCCTATGCTGCATGTATTCCTTAGTCAGCACCTATCATTCATGCTAGCAGTTAAAAGAAAGATGCTTTTAAAGGGTTCTCATGAAAATACAGAAGCAAAAGGGTTTTTTTGTGTCTTCAATAGAAACATTTCTTTTAAAAATAAACTTACTTAAAAAAAAAAAAAAAAAAAAGAAAAGGAAAATCAAGTTATCAGTACTTCTTTAGAATTGAGAATTGTGAACATTTAAAAATAATTACAGAATTCCACTGAAAGGTGACTGCATAAGCCAGGGCTGGCCCCTGAGATTGCTTCTGCAGCAATTACTCAATGCTTAATAAAGAAGAGTAATTACTGATAAAACTCCCTCTTCCTAATAACATACACACATATTGTTCTTGCCGAGTCCTAGAATTACGGGCCTTTCACAAGTCTCTTGACTAGCTGCCTTTAGGTGGTACATGTATTTAACTAGAGGTGATAATGAGAATGCAGCAAAGAAGGGTGCAAAGAATGCTTGTCATCATGTATTTCTTCCTATGCTGCATGTATTCCTTAGTCAGCACCTATCATTCATGCTAGCAGTTAAAAGAAAGATGCTTTTAAAGGGTTCTCATGAAAATACAGAAGCAAAAGGGTTTTTTTGTCTGAGATCTTTGTTGATCTTCTCTGTTAAACGTGTAGGAAAGCTGAAGTTATCAGTACTTCTTTAGAATTGGCATATATGAACATTTAAAAATAATTACAGAATTCCACTGAAAGGTGACTGCATAAGCCAGGGCTGGCCCCTGAGATTGCTTCTGCAGCAATTACTCAATGCTTAATAAAGAAGAGTAATTACTGATAAAACTCCCTCTTCCTAATAACATACACACATATTGTTCTTGCCGAGTCCTAGAATTACGGGCCTTTCACAAGTCTCTTGACTAGCTGCCTTTAGGTGGTACATGTATTTAACTAGAGGTGATAATGAGAATGCAGCAAAGAAGGGTGCAAAGAATGCTTGTCATCATGTATTTCTTCCTATGCTGCATGTATTCCTTAGTCAGCACCTATCATTCATGCTAGCAGTTAAAAGAAAGATGCTTTTAAAGGGTTCTCATGAAAATACAGAAGCAAAAGGGTTTTTTTGTCTGAGATCTTTGTTGATCTTCTCTGTTAAACGTGTAGGAAAGCTGGAGTTAATCTGATGTACACTATTATATATATTGAAATTGTTATGTGTGACTTTTGCATGTGACTAAGAGCCACATGTACAGTCAGAGAGAGTGCAGAAATGAAACTGATTTGTGGAAATTAGTTCAAATGGTGCCTACACATCTGAGATATCTAAGGTTGAGTGTGGCAAGCATGCAGGCTAAGATCCAAAGACACACACATCATGATATTCATAAAATCAGAGTCTAATTTGACAGAAAATAAAATACAGGAACATGACTCTACAAGCATACATATTTTTGTCATAGCGTTGTTTAAAAATAGTTGCTGGTAAAATGGGATTTGTACTACAAAAAAAGAATCATACCTTTAGTCAGTCCTTTGTTAATGTAGCAACTCAATTTCGTCAGATAGGAGCAACATCCCCAAGGATTCCTCTGATAAAAGGGTCCCCCAGAACTGGGAGATCATCCAATTACAATTTAAAGAAACTTAGAGCAAAGGTGACTGGCTAAAGACAGAAGTCTCTTAGAGTGTTAGGAGAAGAGAAAGAAAGAGTGTGTGTGTGTGAGAGAGAGAAAGGGGGGCAATGGGTTGTCTCTTTTTCATATGAATAAAGTAAGGATTACACCTGCCCTTAAGTTCTGTGGTGAGTGGAGTCAAGGTCCCTGGTTCTGGGCTTGGACCTGTTTGCTTTCCATCCTTTCTTCTTTTCCTCTCTCTCTCCCTCCTTTTTCCTATGTGCAAACTCCATATTTATATGAAAAAAAAAACCCAAAACAAAACAACTTACACTGATTTTTATGTAGTCTTGTCAGATTTACATGTGTTAACAAAAAGAGGCTCTTAAAAGCTGTTTTGGGCAGTACCGGCAAAGTATAGAAGATTGTTGTTAAACCTGGGCTGAGTATGGGGAATAGCATATGGCTGCTTCTGGGATCCAAAAGAAGGTTTCAGAGAGCCATTACTTTGGAAATCCTTCCCAGAGCAGGATCAAGAGCCACCAGCTCTTTCCATCTCCCTCTAGGTACTGGCAGTTGTCCACAGAAGGAGCCTATAGTATCATGCCTGGAAGGAGAATTGCATGATCACGCATTCCCATTCCAGGTTCATCATAGGTATTGCCAATCCTGAGCTAGCACAGAGAATAGCTAACTAGTACAGAAGCATTTGAGACTGACTGAAGATCAAGCCCATTTACTCTTTTCTATTGCTAACACCTGCTGCCCAAGAGCCACTCTTACTGTTTAACTCTTGCAGCTTCACATCTGACCTTCTGCTTCAGCCAGTATGGCTCTAAATCAGTAGATTGCCAGGGCACAAGCTGGGAGTACTGCTTACAAGATGGACTGATCAGTTTCATCTTTATCCTTTCTTTCAGCTAGGTAAAAAAGTGTTTAGAGTTAAGAAAGGGGAATACGGAGTTAATGCATGAATTATCAACAGTGCTAAGGTTGTCAAAGATACTTTTGTTTTCTTTCTCTTTGTTCTCAGGCTTTGTCTTCAGTAACTTAACTCAGTTGTATGCTCCTCTGTGTGAATAAAATTTCTTAGAGAAAACCTGTAACAATCTCAGAAAACAGCACAATGTTACTAGAAAAGTAGTAAAATAATCCTTGTATCTCTACTTTTGTCCACTCTGTTCTGCAGCTCATGAACTGTGGCTGTAGTAGTCTAGCAGTTACTTTATTTTTTTGAACTGGTACCTTATCGCTTGCAACACTGACATTTTAATTCTCAGAAATAAATAGACAGTAACATATATTTAACAGAAGGAAACATTGTCACTTTCATGTTTTGCTGTGAAAGTAATTTTTTAGAGGTTTAGGAATTCTTGGGGAAAAAAAAAAAGAGAAAAGAAACACTGAAGATTACTAATTCATACCACAGGCATCTCATTCTTCTTCCTGCCATTTGTGCAACTCTCAGACTGGCTGACTTAACGGATTGATGACAACTCTTCTCATCTATGAACAAATGCCTCTAATCTTGCAGTAATGTGTATTACATCAGCTACAATCAACAGTAGAGGTCAGGGATTTCTACACACACACACACTTTTATTATTATTTATTTATTTATTTAATATGTAGCCTCTATGCAGAAATGCCTCTAATCTTGCAGTAATGTGTATTACATCAGCTACAATCAACAGTAGAGGTCAGGGATTTCTACACACACACACACTTTTATTATTATTTATTTATTTATTTAATATGTAGCCTAATGGCCTGTGAGAAACAAACTGTCTGGGAGTATTTCATGAAGCCAAACACAATTTATGAGCAGCATGGGCTCTGCTAGAAATAAATAGCCAATACTATTTACTGAGAGGTGCAATCCAAACCTTATGGAAGGCCAATTGTGGTTGATAACTTGTTGAATGCACTGTAGAGTTTTTGTCATATTTTCTGAAGACTGTAGTTTCTAACCACCTCAGCATTTTTATTTCTGGATATAGCAAAAACTTTAAAGTGCATATGAATTAAAAAAAGGTAGAAAATAACAAAAGTTCACACAGCATATTCTAAAAAAGGAAATAAATAAGCATGCATAAGAGAGGGTATTTTTTTCAACAAGACCATAATATTGTATGATGCCTAGTAATAATTGCAACTTTAATAATTAGGCAGTATGGGGGAGAACTGACTTGGCTTTTTCATAGTGAATTAAGAAAGTAAAAAAAAAAAAAAGAAGAAAACGATTTCAGGATTAAACGTGTGGAACACTAGAACATCACTACAGTTTTTTGGAAAAAAAAAGTCTTCATAATTAAGACAGAATGGTGACATAATTAGTCAGACTATCTTAGTAGACACTTTAGAGTCTCACAGCCTATGACAGAGTTATTCAAAGGATGTAGGAAGCATTTGTACTTTCCATAAAAACTGTATTTTATCTTGAGCCGGAATCCCAGACTGGCATAAAATCATCCAAGCAAACATAATTCTGAGGGATGGAGGCATAAAAATATCTCTATAAATCTTTGTGATTTTTTTGTTTATCTACATGTTAGAAAACTATTCAAAACTATTTCTTCTTCAGACTTCACAGTCCTAATAATGATAGAAATGTTAATAAATACCCCTCTTTGACCTAACTTTTTTCAGCAAGCTCTTTAAATGTCATGGAAACAAGTTCGTCATTAACTTAAGTTGCCAAATTGGGATTTTAATGTACTTGTTCTAAGAGAATAAGTATATTTGCCTCCAAGAACCAAAATCTACAGCAATATCTGATTATATATATTAGAGAGCAGCTTTTTTTCTTCCTGTTTTTTTCCAGAGGAAAAATTATTGGGCACCTGTCATTTCATATTGAGTATTTTAATCATCTAGTTGTTATTTAAAATATAATACCAGCTATTAATTTCTCTTTGAATACTATTTATTCTTAGAAAAATAACAAAGCAAATATAAGCTCGTTATTTTGTTTTTTCCAAGTAACAGTAAACACAGGGAAAGATAAGAATTTGGTTAAATACAAAGTCAAATAGCTTTTATGAAGCAGAGTTCATTAGTTACAGTCAGTTTTATAGAAATAGCAATAAAATCTAATTTAAACTTTAAAGAACATTTGCAGTTGAATCTAAGTACTTACATAATAAAAACTTTTTAATTAAAGAAAAATCTTTTTAATCATAGAAATTGTTAATTATGACATAAGTGTGAAAACAGAGATGGGGTTATTCATTTCAGTCGTTCAAAAGAGATGTGAAGATCTGCATCAAGAACAGTGTGGGATTTTGCATTTTCTTATGGGGCGTAAGTGAATCCTCACTCATCTCTGCTGCATGCACCTATTGGTGTTACATGCATCTAAATCCAAGTTTGCTAGGTGCTGTTTATTCGGGTTGTACATCAATTTGCTGCGTATGGCGAGGGAAGGAGAGAAGGCAAAGATCACCCTGATCCAGATGAGATGTCCTTTGGTTACCTTCTAGCTGGTGAACCAGGTTTTGTCTCTCAAAAGATGGAGTAAAGTGGTGTAACATGTATACTAGACGTGGGAACTGATGAACATTCCTAAATTAAGTGCACAGACACACAAAAGTGTGGCTGCTTTAGGATTTGTCTCATCTATCATCTGCCTACTACAAGTGAACAAGTCACCATCTCTCCATAATCAATGGGAAGAAATAGCCTGGGTTAGGACAGGATTCATCTAATCCATATTAAAAGTCTCCTTTAAGATAAGACGAATTTTGCCTTGAAAGTGTTGATTTTTATTTAGTGACCATATAAGGTGACCCATTCATATGTAAATATCAACAGTTCAGGTGTCTAAATCTGATGAAAAGGTTTTATCTTATCTTTGATATCATGAGAGATTAGTATCAAATGGCAAAAATACTTTAATTGCTATTATAGTCCTGTAGCCCTGTGTTGCAGTATTGCCATTGCTAGTCACTAGCCATACTGGGTCTGTCTGGGATGGAGTTAATTTTCTTCATGGTAGCTTGTACGGTGTTGTGTTTTGGATTTGTGATGAAAATAGTGTTGGTAGCACTGATGTTTTAACTATTGCTATTGCTGAGCAGTGCTTACACTGTGTCAAGGCCTCTGTTTCTCATGTTGCCCTGCCAGCAAGTAGGCTGGGGTTACACAAAAAGTTGGGATGGTACACATCTGGGACAGCTGACCCAAACTGACCAAAGGGATACCCCATACCATATGTTGTTGTGCTCAGCAATAAAACCTCAGGGACACTGATGTTTTAACTATTGCTATCGCTGAGCAGTGCTTACACTGTGTCAAGGCCTCTGTTTCTCATGTTGCCCTGCCAGCAAGTAGGCTGGGGTTACACAAAAAGTTGGGATGGTACACATCTGGGACAGCTGACCCAAACTGACCAAAGGGATACCCCATACCATATGTTGTTGTGCTCAGCAATAAAACCTCAGGGGAAGGAGGAGGAAGGGGGGACATTCAGAGTTATGACGTTTGTCTTCCCAGGTAACTGATATGTGTGATGAAGCCCTGCTTTCCTGAAAATTGCTAAACACTTGCTGGCCAATGGGAATTAGTGAATGAACTCCTTCTTTTGCTTTGCTTGCGTGCATACCTATTAAATGTGCACATCTATTAAATTGCCTTTATCTCAACCCATGAGTTTTCTCTCTTTTGCCCTTCTGATTCTCTCCCCCATTCTGCTGGGGGAGTAGGTGAGTAAGCAGCTGGGTAGGTGCTTAGCTGCTGGCCAGGGTCTACCCACCACACTAGCCATAAGCTCTGTATTGAGTTTACAAGGTCCCAGGACTGAGGCCTGTCAAGCCTGGTCTGCCTGACTTTCTGAAAAAGAATGTTGGCTCATTTGCTTTACTTCTGTTTTTCTTTGATGGTGGAGCCATAATTTTACACGATAGCGGTAACAAGCAGTTATTCAGTGCAGAGTGAGATGTTTATGACTGTAACATGGCAATGTAGTGTAGTGGTGTGAGAGTAGAGACTTTGAGGAGTGGAGACTGGATGAGGCCCAGAGGAGTGCAGGTGTGGGGTGATAAGACAACAACTCACCAGTGCTCTATTAAAGAAATGCAGACCTGGACCTGGATAAAACTGGTCTTACAGGAACCAGGGATAGCAAAGTACTATGTAACAAGGGATACCATACATAGGCGATGCAGATGTAACATGAAGCTGCAGACCAATGGGAAAAAAAGCAAGGTGTAAAAGCATATTAGAAAACTTTAAAAAAATAGCCCCAGGTGAATCCTAGAGTGAGGAAAAAGAAACCATCAACATGACCATCATATTCCTTCCTGGCAAAAAACTCCATATATTGACAACTCGGCATAAGCCCCCAGCCCACCCACCACCACCAGAATAAAACCACAGACCTTAGGATCCCAAGGACCAGGGGAAGGATGTGCATACCATCAGGAAAAAAGGTAGAAACTAAGTGTGTGTGTAACAATTTTAACTGTATTATTAGTATTAGTGATACTCTTTTAATATAGAAGTATTCTTTCTTTATGTGCAATAATTGAAATGATTCTTGGTTTAGACTCCAATTATATCTTGGTTAAGGTTCCAATTATACTAACACTAAATTCTTGGCTTTATAGATAAAATACATTTCCTCTTTTCTCATCAACAAATTTTTGAGCATAATTGCTATTTGTTTCAACCTTAGTAATATTATACATTAATATAGAGTCAAAGATACCATAAGTAACAGATTAAAACTGTGTCACTGTTTGAGAATACAGGAAGGATATATTTATTTTTTCTTTATGAAGAATATGATCCCTGTCTTTAAACCTCATTTTTAGAGTATTAGGAACGTGCTAGAGTTCATGCTCCTTTATATCATCCCGATGTTTCTTCTGCTATTTCAGATCTCTCATGAAATTCTATAAAGTTCAATGAGGATCTAAGATTACCTGGATGAAGAAAAATGTAGATAATAGAAAACATGTGGAAATTACACTAAAACCAAACAATCATGATAAAAAAAGGGAAAAAAACCCCACCCACCCAACCAACCCAACAAAAAACCTCTACTGTTCTCCACAGAACCATTGATATCCTCCAGCTACATGCAACCAAAAGGCAGCCAGATGCCATGCTGCCTCAGCATAGTTATTTAGAAGCTGGGACACAAAGAAAAGACGTTCACAGGAAATTCAGCTCCAGCAGTTTCTTTACTCATAGGACAATTTATTTTACTTTTTCTATAAAGATTTCATTCTCTTCTGATAAACAGCTTGTCTATCTTCCCTTTCATCCAACAGGAATTTTGAAAAAAAAAAAAAAAGTCTATCTTTTGTCTGAAAAGCCTTTAGAAATACATTCAGTCTGAAAACTAAATTGATGTCATGGACACGTTTTCAACATTCAGAAATCCAGATCTTCATTTAACTTTTACATTTGATCTGCACAACATACACACTGCTGTTGCATTTTTGTTCTACAGTTAGATCAGTTGTCATTACTCTACAGCTTAGATAGTAAACTTGCACCACAACTGCTGCAGCTTAAAACCAGAAAAGTTCTTCCCTGTTGACACTCTCCTAAAGGAACATTGCTTTAATTAGACCAAGATGAAACAAAATAAACAGAGGAAAACAAATGTAAATTCAGTAGAAATTAATTTTAGAATCCATGGAGAGTGGGTAAGAACACTTATTTCGGTGACAAATGAATAGCTCACTGGAAGTTTTGTAGCAGGCCCCCTGTGAAATGTCTCAGTCCTGTGAACTTGTCACCTTAAAAAAAAAAAAAAATAACATAAAGCCAAAAGTACAGTGTGCAGTCTGCTTCTACGCATGAGGCTCCACCATCCTTTGGACCCTGCCAGTCCCTTATTTTATGACTGCAACTTGAAGTCAATGCGCGGATTTCTATACCATTGAGGAAGTATAACCTCCAGATCTTTAGGAAAATATTTTTAAACTGTTTCTCATGTAAGATCAAGATGAGCTACTATTTGGACAGGGTTCATTTTGACACAGTGTTTCTCTGCTATATGATGGCTTGCACATCAGAAAGACAGAAAGGTCCTTCCAATTGCTCCTCAAAAATTATTTTTCCTCTAGCGTCAGAACAACCTGAAAAAGGAAAGAAGTGAACATGTTATTGATTCTTTAAAAAGGAATTTTAAGTGTTTTTTCCTCACTGGAGTAGCTCATTGATTCTTTAAAAAAAGGAATTAAGTGGTTTTTCCTCCCTGGAGTAGCTCATAGATAGAGAACAGACTGAAAGTAAAGTACAAAAGAAGGCATACAAGTATTTTCAAGGGTCTTCTTTTCTGCTTGAATAACAAAAGCTATAGCTGTTCATTTCCTGTTATTAAATTGGGCAAGTGTTGTTCTTTTTTTTCCCCACATGCGCTTATTTACCTGGGAGGTTTTAGTACAACTTTTCCCCTTGGGTTTTGGGTTCAATAAATGCAAGCTGCGTGGGCTAAATTTTCTCATGCAACACTGTTGTAAATTTGCACTGATTTTAGAGGGTTCAGTCCAGTAATTTCAGTTCTACAATGGAAATTCCTTTAAAATTGCCTCCATTACTCTTTTCCATGCTATGAATTTGCACTTTAGTTGATAATCTGAATTATTTTTTTTTAAATAAATTTTACCTTAATAATCTTAATTTCAAATACTTTTAATCAAATCATTTGAAACTAGGAAATTTGATTAATCTTCAGAAGTAATTCTCTGTGTTGATCACTTTGAGATAAATAAGATAGCACTTGTGAATGAGAGCAATGATGACCTCCAGCATTAATGTTTACTTTCATTTGTCATCTGGTATGATTCTCTGAATGTCCAAGTGAAAGATCTCAGTAGACAGTGGGAGAGCAGATGCAAGTTTTACAGAGACTATGAGAGAGCTTAATTACCTCTGGTCCTGCCATTGGGCACCACTGGAAAGAGGCTGGCTCTGTCCTCTTTGCAGCTTCCCTTCAGGTATTTATGTACATTAAGAAGATCCCCCCTGACCCTTCTTTTCCCTAGGCTGAACAGTCCCAGCTCTCTCAGCCTTTCTTCATAGGAGACATGCTGCAGTCCCTTAGTCATCTTGGTGGCCCTTTGTTGGACTCTGTCCAGTATGACCATGTCTCTCTTGTACTGAGGAGCCCAGAACTGGATGCAGCACTCCAGATGTGGCCTCAACAGTGCTGAGTAGAGAGGATCACCTCCCTTGACCTGCTGGCAACAACACTTAATGCAGCACCATTAGCTTTCTTTGCACCAAGGGCGCATTGCTGACTCATGTTCAAGTTGGTGTCCAGCAGGACCCTGAGGTCCTTTTCTGACAAGCTGCTTTCCTGCTGGGTGGCCCCAGTTTGTACTGGTGTATAGGGTTGTTCCTCCCCAGGTACAGGACTTTACACTTCCCCTTGTTGAACTTCATGAGGTTCCTGTCAGCCCATTTCTCCAGCCTGTCGAGGTCGCTCTGGGTGGCAGCATGACCCTCTGGCATATCAGCTACTCCTCCCAGTTTGGTGTCATCAGCAAACTTGCTGAGGGTGCACTCTGCCCCGTCATCCAAACCTTTAATGAAGATGTTAAAGAGGATCAGACCCAGTATTTACCCCTGGGGTACACTGCTAGTTACCGGCCCCCAACTAGACTTTGTGCCATGGATCACCACCCTCTGGGCCCATGTGAGGTCTCCATGTTAGGTTTTGTGTATACCAGACTATCCAGTCTATTATAACAGCTATTTATGCAGGGAAAATTATACAAAATCTTCATATTAATTCTGAACTTATGTCATGGAATGGATAATACACACCACAGATAATAATCTTCTATTGCTAAAAACTTCATGAAATTCATAAATTTTATTTTACTGACAATTTATTATACTGGGAGCATATACTTTAAGTTTTTGTGAGATTTGATGTGAACCTACATATGTGCAATTACTCATCTGTACATTACCTAAGTATATATATTAGAAAGCACTTGTGTATAATATTTAGTGAAAGGGTTTTTGTTTGGGTTTTTTTTTTCAGAACTATTCATCATCAGTACCATGCATCTACCAAAGCTAATACAATTAAATGCTTCTTTTGGAATTAAGCAGCATGACTCTTGTTTCACTTAAAGTTTGAGGACTCTTGGGGGATTAATGCATTCACAGTTAAAATTTGCTTATCTGACACAGCAGGAATGTTCATTTCTGATGCTTTTGCTTTATGTTAACAGAGCATGAAATAAACAAACAAAAAAAATCACAATTCGTATCACTAATTAACTAGATGTGCTGACATACCACAGATTTCATTTACATCA
Organism: Aptenodytes forsteri; assembly: GCF_000699145.1. Taxonomy (NCBI): domain Eukaryota; kingdom Metazoa; phylum Chordata; class Aves; order Sphenisciformes; family Spheniscidae; genus Aptenodytes; species Aptenodytes forsteri. The sequence goes on from NW_008795018.1 coordinate 6,748,481, forward strand.
GCCTCACCAGGACAAAAACATTATATTTTTGTAAGAACCATTCTTATCTTTCCCTACCTGAATAATGTGTAACCAGGGAACAAAGGAAAAAAAAAAGAATTTTTAAAAATAGTTTTTACAGAAATTTGTACTACATAAAAATTGTTTACTAATATAGTTGGACACAATGACAAGAATTAATTACATGAATCAGATGAAGACACATGCAAATATCCTTCTAGCATTCAATCCAACAGATATGCATGTGTTTATTTGTACATGTATTTATTGATTCACACTAACAATCATGGTCACTTGGTGATTGAAAAAACCTTAATTCATCCCAGATTGTTAAACATAAATTTTCCTGCCCTTTTTTCCCACTGAAAAACTTCTAGTAATCAGAGTGAATAATTGAGTTGAGAGGGTATTTCTTTGCCAGATATTCCCACCAAAACCATCATCTCACCTGGTGGTACTGTACAGAGCTACATAAGTTATAGTTCTGACACCTTCCTTTTTTGTATAGCATTGTTCTAAGAAATTTTGAGTCATCTGTTGATCTGTTAAATTTAAGGAGCAAGATATAACCCCTAGGAGGTATTTATTGGCAAATTTTTTCATTAGATCATAGTTTTGCTCTCTGCAGTATAATATATTAAAGAGGTTTCTCTTTTTTTTCTGTTTTGCATTAGACAAGCTTGAAATGCTCAGTGTTGGAATCTGATAGTTAGGGGTTTTCTCTCTGTTGGTTCCAGTTGTTTTTTTGTTTTTTTGTTTTTTTTGTTTTTTTTTTTTTAATTTGGAGACTAATTAGATCTTTTCAGACCAGTTTTACAGATATTGTGATAGTCAAGAAGAATTATATATCCTACGGCATTTCTTTAGATGTAAGACTAAAACCACCTCTAACCAAATTAACTACCTAATCTCAGCACTGAAATACCTAATAAGTAGTTTGTGGTCATCAGCTGTGAAACGCAGACTGCCTATATTAGGCAGCGTGGCTTGAAGTCAGTCATGCAAATTTATTTTATGTTGCACCAGACAAAATCTAGGAATAAGGTCAGAAATTCTCAGAAACACCCTTATCCAGATGAATGCTTGATCTCTCTTACCTTCTTTTACAGTCTTGGCTTTAAGTGCTTCAGTTTGAAAGTGTAGGTGTGTAGAGTACTCTTTTAGAATTTAGGAGTTGTGGTGATTATCCTTGGCAACCTAGGAAAAGTCTAGGACTCAGATGTCCAATTCACTGGGAAACTGTTAGCTTATTATAAAGCAATTTCTGGCTGTATTCACTACAGAATGAACCCTGAAGATGTAAGGCAAAATGTCAACTTTTCAGACGCTTCTGAGAATGGAGTGTTTTGGAAATTCTCCAGTCATAACTCAATAACAATGAACTTTAGGAAGGATTTAGATTAATTCCTGCTTTTTCTACTAAAAAATGTGACCTAGAACATGTAAATTTCAACTTACAGGTTAGTTACCTTTAACCTTATCACAAAAGGACATACAGTTCATTATGATATGATTATATTATACGATTATGATATGATTATCACATATGAGTTTCAGATGGTACTGAGGAGTAATTTTTCTGGCTTGCTATTTGAGATTTTGATGGAATTTAAGCATCCAGGTTTCCTAGGTAGAAATTAGGTGGATACCTTCTGTTTTTATTGTTGTTTCTTTTAATGCCTAATTTAGAAGCTATCATCAAGAGCCACAATGCCTCATTGAAGACCCGGGGAACTACAGGACAGTCAGTCTCATGTCTGTGCCTGGCAAGATCATGGAACAGATCCTCCTGGAAGCTATGCTAA
>NW_008795018.1:6751429-6756232 GCF_000699145.1 Aptenodytes forsteri
CCCCTGGAAACCTTCAAGGTCAGGTTGGATGGGGCTCTGAGCAACCTGCTCTAGTAGATGTCCCTGCCCATGGCAGGTGGGTTGGACTAGATGACCTTTAGAGGTCCCTTCCAACCCAAGGGATTCTATGGTTTTATGATTTTGTAAAATTACTAGATGAATAATTGTCTGTTGAATGAAAACACACTTTGAATGTAACAACGTGTTTCTTAGGATTCTGTGATAATGTCAAGTAAAAACATCAGTCCCTGTGCTGCTACCACAATACACCCAATGTTTAAAAACAGACCACACTTATTAATTTGCTAACTATATGTCAGCAAGCTTATAGGATAAAACATGAACTTAAAATTGGTGAAATACTTCATTAAAAATGAATTAGATCAATTGATAAAAACATCAAATTGAAAGTTATTGTGCAGTATTTCTACATCTAGATTTATACTGGCTTCTATACACACCATTGTTTTGCCTACTACATATGGCTTTTCTAGCATGACAACTGTTTGCTTACCTTATTTAAAAAGCACCTCTACAACTTTGACTTCAGCTAAGCCTCGAGCAACTCAACCATTGGCATTTAGGCTGCTATGCCTTGTCGTGGTTTAATCTCAGTTGGCAACTAAGCACCACGCAGCCGCTCGCTCACTCCCCCCTGGTGGGATGGGGGAGAGAATCAGAAGGGTAAAAGTGAGAAAAACTCGTGGGTTGAGATAAAGACAGTTTAATAGGGAAGGCAAAAGCCACACACGCAAGCAAAGCAAAACAAGGAATTCATTCACTACTTCCCATTGGCAGGCAGGTGTTCAGCCATCCCCAGGAAAGCAGGGCTCCATCACACGTAACGGTTACTTGGGAAGACAAACGCCATCACTCCAAACGTCCCCCCCTTCCTTCTTCTTCCCCCAGCTTTATATACTGAGCATGACGTCACATGGTATGGAATGTCCCTTTGGCCAGTTGGGGTCAGCTGTCCTGGCTGTGCCCCCTCCCAGCTTCTTGTGCACCTCCAGCCTTCTCAGTCGGTAGAGCATGGGAAGCTGAAAAGTCCTTGACTAGTGTAAGTATTACCTAGCAACAACTAAAACATCGGTGTGTTATCAACATTGTTCTCACCCTAAATCCAAAACACAGCACTGTACCAGCTACTGGGAAGGAAATTAACTCTATCCCTGCCGAAACCAGGACATGCCTAAATATCAACTGAAAGAAACTCAGAGGTAGTAACCTTCCCCTTTCACTCTTCTGTACTCTGAGAATGTGGGGCTAAACCAAAAACCTGATGAAATAGTCCCCAGAAGCCACTGCTAAGCCTCTTTATTTATGATCCTTTCATGCAGTATTCCTTGGCCAAAGAATGGAAATTGAACACATAAGGCCATTTCATGACGTAAGTGTATGGTCCTGAGGAAAGATGTGAAGAACTTCTCCATGGGGACTGGAGATTTAATATGCAACATTCTACTGTACAAGGTGAAAATGGAGTTTAACTTTTACTAAGTTTTTCCTCATCCTTTCTTTGAAGAGAGTGTTACCTCCATGCTTTCAAGTCATGCCAAATCACTGACATAGTCATGCTGGTAGGAGAATGATACTTTCCTTTCTCTTCATTGTTATTACTCATGCATGACCAAATACAGTAGAGCATATATCCTTTGATATTGTTCATGAGACTTAGTCACAGTTCATTTGAGGGATTTTGATAACTGCTCAACCTGTTTGTGTAGCCATAAAACAAACAGTTTATTACAGAAGCTGGATACATCATATTGTTAATTTCTTAAGTGTTTGTAAGCAGTCATGGACACTTCCACAGGGTTACTTCATTCAACTCTCATTCAAATAAATTCAAAACTATCTCTCAAATCTTGTCTTGAGTCAATAATATATTAGGCTGGTAAAATAGCATTTTCTTATAATTTAGGAATTGTTGCCTTATTTATGCATATTTTCTGTTTAAATTCACTCCTGAAACAAAAAACGATGAAGAAAATTGAACAATTTCCATATGGTTTAGTAGCCTACATCCATACATTTAAATTCTGACAGTGAGCATTCTGCACCTGGTAATGGAGAATCCCAGGGGTGGGGATGGAACATAAGAATTTAAAAACTTTGCTTAAAGGATAAGTTTCTAGTAACCAAATCTGGAGCAGTATTGGTGTATTGGACCATCCTCCAAATTCTAAGCAATGCTGAGACAGAATGTTACTCAACAGTTTATCATAGTGGGACTGCATTATATGATTGTAATTTTCATATGATGATGAAAAAAGATAAAACTGTAAACTTGTAAAATTTTAAAATTGTAAGATTTTCTGGAATTTTTTTTTTCTGGAAATAGAAATATATTTTGTGCATATTTCTAATAAAATACATACAAAGAAGTAACAACATCCAGTTGTTGCCTGAAATTTTTTTCTACTTCATGTTAATTTAAATCAATAAAATAAAACCCCCACAAGTCTTAAAAATAGTAATGTTTAAAAAAATTGATGTTTAAGATATAAACAACTTCAATTTAGATGTGCATATCAAAATATTTAAGGATTACAAAATGAAACCAAACCTCTAATCATTTTTTTATGATCAGAAAAGTCCTGAGAACTCTCCAATCAGGAACTTTCAGAGCTTCTCAAAAAAACTGTTTAATCACAGAATTATGTCAATTTTGATTGCATGGTAATAAAATAAAGGCTTATTTTTTAATCTTTGTTCCTTTGATAAAAATCTAACATAGCATCTGGAGATGTAGAATGACATCAGATGTTTATATTATGAACAGAGCAAACCAAGCAGCTCATAGTATTTCCAAAGTTTTGATAACATAGTATGTCTGTTTTGCATTACACTTCATATAAGAAGTGAATCAACAGAAGAGAGCTTTGAAGAGAGGAAAGCTAATGGTGATTAGAGGTTGAGAAAATATGACTAACTGGAAAATACTAAAGAACTACGTTGCTTAGCATAGAAAAGAGAAGAAGAAAGGGAGTCCATGTAGTTATCTACAAATTGGGAAAAATTATGTTCATAATTAAGCTATATAAGTAATTGTCCTGAATAAAAAAAAAAATGACATTACAAGCAGTGAAGATGAATTTTGAACTCAAAGAGGGAAAAGGAGCAAGAGTATAGTGTGGAAGGACTTACTAAAAGATTAATTAATGAATAACATTAAGATGTTAGTCATCTCTTTTATAAAGAAAAGAAGTCATAAGAATTTTCTTATTAAGAGTCTTCTTTATTATGTTAACTATGTGTTTTCTAAGAAGCAAACCAAAAATAAGTCCAGGGAAAGTGATGGAAGATTTATAATTTTACATATATATGTATATACTAGCTCAAAATTATAACTGATGAAGGTATCCAGCAACCACATTCAGGAGGAGTTTACTTCACAGTGTAAGTAGAAATTGTAATAAACAGTCTTTGCTGATGTAAAGAGTTGCAAATATATGGAGTAAACATGAATAATGCGTGTGGAATTAATAACATTTTGATGTATTTTATAGCATGCAATTAAACAGAGATAAATCAGACCAAATTCTCTACAAATGTGGGTTACCTGTGAGTTGTGGAGACCATCACTAATGAAACATTTTTAAATTCACATTTTAATTAGCTTAGATACACATTTTAATTATGTTTTCTCTGATGAAGTAATATTTCAGTATAATTCCTTCACAGTTATACAAAGTGCCTTAGCAACATCTCTTTGTTAAATGGTCTTAACATAGGTCAAGTGTTATTTAGGGATATTTCACCCCTTAGGCAAAGATTCTAAATGTGTTCATTGTTAAAAGTACAATAGCTAAAAGCAGTACTGCAACAATTAAAAAAAAAAAAGAAAAGAGACAAATCAAACAGATGGTCCAGTTAGAGAGAGGGAGTGGAGATGGTTGTATTACAAAGATGAAACCCAACAGCATAGGCACAGAGGAGAAAGTTTATATATGGAATACTATTGTCATAGAATCATAGAATCATAGAATCATTAAGGTTGGAAAAGACCTCTAAGATCATCGAGTCCAACCGTCAACCCAACACCACCATGCCCACTAAACCATGTCCCTAAGCGCCTCATCTACACGTCTTTTAAATACTTCCAGGGATGGTGACTCAACCACTTCCCTGGGCAGCCTCTTCCAATGTTTAACCACTCTTTCAGTAAAGAAATTTTTCCTCACATCCAATCTAAACCTCCCCTGGCGCAACTTAAGGCCATTGTCCTGCCATTTTATCAACTTATCAGGTGAATCACTCATTAAAAAGCCAGAGTACTTCTGAGGAAGCAGTTATACTAGGTTATGAAATTACCTAAATAACTGATTAATGATCACAATATTAGAGACATAAGAATCAGAAGAAACTCACCAAATCTGCTGTCTAAAGTGGTAACTCCAGAAGGAAACTGCCCCTGACTAAATACAGCTTGATATTTGTTTGCTCAGATGTGTTCCTATTTGCATATTGGCAAAGCCAGCAGCCACTAAAAAAACCCAAACCAAACCAAAAACAAAAACAAAAGGGGATAGAAAAGATGAAAATAAGACTAAATTTTCTCAGTTTTCCATTTCTAGATATTATCTTATTTACTTATATGTTCCCACTGAAATGCTTAAATCATTTGGTTTCCCTTTTTTGTACTACACCATTTGGAAGATCCTTCAAAGTGTTTACTCCATATTTCCTTAAGAACGTTGTTCTAATTTTGGATTTAAATTTATTCATGGCCAATATATATCTATGTGAGTTTGTGCAGATATTCATTCAACTAAAATAGTTTTTCTCCGTCTTGTATAT
>NW_008795018.1:6756974-6767337 GCF_000699145.1 Aptenodytes forsteri
TGGAAAAGACCTCTAAGATCATCGAGTCCAACCGTCAACCCAACACCACCATGCCCACTAAACCATGTCCCTAAGCGCCTCATCTACACGTCTTTTAAATACTTCCAGGGATGGTGACTCAACCACTTCCCTGGGCAGCCTCTTCCAATGTTTAACCACTCTTTCAGTAAAGAAATTTTTCCTCACATCCAATCTAAACCTCCCCTGGCGCAACTTAAGGCCATTGTCCTGCCATTTTATCAACTTATCAGGTGAATCACTCATTAAAAAGCCAGAGTACTTCTGAGGAAGCAGTTATACTAGGTTATGAAATTACCTAAATAACTGATTAATGATCACAATATTAGAGACATAAGAATCAGAAGAAACTCACCAAATCTGCTGTCTAAAGTGGTAACTCCAGAAGGAAACTGCCCCTGACTAAATACAGCTTGATATTTGTTTGCTCAGATGTGTTCCTATTTGCATATTGGCAAAGCCAACAGCCACTAAAAAAACCCAAACCAAACCAAAAACAAAAACAAAAGGGGATAGAAAAGATGAAAATAAGACTAAATTTTCTCAGTTTTCCATTTCTAGATATTATCTTATTTACTTATATGTTCCCACTGAAATGCTTAAATCATTTGGTTTCCCTTTTTTGTACTACACCATTTGGAAGATCCTTCAAAGTGTTTACTCCATATTTCCTTAAGAACGTTGTTCTAATTTTGGATTTAAATTTATTCATGGCCAATATATATCTATGTGAGTTTGTGCAGATATTCATTCAACTAAAATAGTTTTTCTCCGTCTTGTATGTTTACCTCAAAATTTATTTATAGAGAGTTCATTAAATCCCCCCTTAATTTTATTTTGGCTAAACAGAACAAGCCTGGTTCTTTGGTGCATACAATAATATGCTGAGAGGGACTGCTGACACTAAATTATATTCATCCTATGCTTGCAGGGAAGATTGTGGGTTTTTTCCCTCTAATGCAGAATTTGATTTCTGAATGTAAATGGGGGTGGGGGTGTATTTTCCTCAAAAGCATTAGAGATTAGTCACATATATAGGTAGAAGGTTCTCCCCTAAGATATATTCTATCAGTTACCTCCACCATGATGAACCATAGGATAACCATAACAATGTGCATTGATTCTCCTGGTTACAAATAATCGTTCCTTTGACTGCTGTGTGCTGTTAACAATTCCACCACTAAGGTGGTGGAAATGTTTTGAGCCAGGAAGTAAGTCTGAGTATAAATCAGGTTAGTAGGCTCCATGAACTTGCCATTCTTCTCAGGATCCTCCTGGAGTTTTAGTTAATTTGATTAACAAATAAACTCTCTGGTACTTGACCCTTTCAGTGCTCTTGATCTATTATGCTATAGCTGTGGCTCTTCCTATGTGTGGCTTTTGGTCTTTCGTTACAGACCTAAAGGTTATTATACAAAATTGTGAAGTGACCCATCATGTTTTTCACATATGGACAATCATTTAAAATTGGACCAGAAGACCTAGCTGGTCCTCTCTATTTCTTTCATACTATGACTTGATGAGTTCCTTGCATATAACCACTAACATCTCTAGCAAATTTTCCAGGAGATATTAGGTCAAATGAGACTAGTCCAAAAAACTTTCCAGAACTCAAACTTATTCGGGTGAATTATGATTGAGCACAGTACTAGAATGCCTGAGAAAGTTCTTTAGCTAAAAACATCACACTATAATTCTCTTTCTTTACCATTTTTTACTTATATAGGGCTGTGAAATTCAGAAAGCAAGTGTATTTAAAACGTAGGAATACATACAGATCTGTATGCTGTTGCTATTTCTCAGGGTCTACTTTAAGTTATGCTGTCATAAACCAAACAAATATCTGGTTACAGTGAAGATATGGCTTTCTATATAACATTTTCTACATAAAATAATAGCCAACCTGAAACGGGCAGAATTTGAGTTTGGTGTAGCTTTTGTCTACATAGCTATCCGTGTTATATATTGACCCTCCACCCAACTCCCCCTTCAAAAAAACCCCATGCTACAGACATCTGGGTGAAACACAGTACAAGCAGAAATAATGCATAACACTCTGTTAGGCTAAATCATTGTCTCAGGTTTCTATTTACTCCCACATGAAGTCATTGCCATGTAAGCATTTGCTGTCTTAAGCCATTGAAAAGCAAAGTGTGTTCTATATTATATACAAATGTGAAGAGTTCAATAAGCAAATTAGCTAAGCTAAGTAAGAGTAGTTTTGAGGTTGCTAATGCAAAAGTTGTGTTTAAGAATTCCACCTATAAAGAACATTTAATTGATCGTTATATCAAGAAAAGGGCTCTTTTAAGTGGTACATAAATACTCAGTTGATTAAAATACAAAGTGCCTTTGAAGGACTTATTCATAACAAGCATCTAAGGCATCCTGATTTTATTGGGTTTTTTTAACCAATGCTGACGCAGATATGGTCTTCAGCTTGTATATTTTCCTCTGTGAAAACAATCGTAAAACTAAAGAAATACATTAAAATTGTCTCAGAAAATTGTGGACATATTTTGCCCTGATATTATTGGTAAATAAAAAATAAAACTTATTTGATGTTCTTTATCTCACCTATTCTTAGATGCCTCCATAGTGAATATCTACTCCTAAGCTAATAATCTTGTGCTCCTTTTATACAGAGTAAAAGTAATTTAATTTGATGATTATTTGGACTGTTTTAAATATTGACTTTGGGATGAGAAAAACTGAGCCAAATGGGGTATCTAGATACCTATGTTTCATCAGCTATATCCTCCTTATAACGTCTGAAAAACATGCTTGACACAGAATAAAAATGTGCATACATGCAAAAGGTCTGCAGTGGACGTTCCTGTGCCCATTGTGTGACGAAAGCAGTCTGGGAATGGGAACCACCACTCTTGGGTATTCACAGCCAATGAAACTGTCACAGCATAAGGTTGTCTTGATACCCTGTAACATGTAGCCAAACCCTGGGGCATAAAACAGAGAGAAAACTGTGTGAATGTTCTCTCTGGAAGTTAAACTTATACACAAGGTACTTGTGAACTCATAACCAGTGAAAGCAGAACACAAAGTGAATGATTTTGCCTACATCCAAGGACTGGTTTGTTAAGAGATGTTAGGAGTGGTCACCTCCTCCTTTTTTCTTTTTTTTTTTTTTTAAAGTTTAAAGTGATGGTTAAACTATGGCATATATATTTCTAGCTTATCTATCAAAATTTTTCTAGCTTATCCACAGCCAATGCCCTTCAGCTCTCTTGTAATAAACTGTTTCTATGGGTATAATCTCTCCTTGTGGTTTCTGCTCAGTTAGCTCACCTCAGCTGGTGAGCTGTGGCCTCTGTGGCATGTTACATCTGCTGTGTGATATTAACCATGTCATAAGCCAAATTTTCAAAAATGTCAAACAATTTTTCATCCCTCATTTTTTTGAATTCCTTATTTACAGGGCACTAAGAGCCTCATCTGCCCTAGAGGTGCTCTAGCGTTATTAGCTACAACATTATGACAAGATTCAAGCCCTCTGAAAGTGACTTAAGCTGGTCAATTTTTTTTTTTTTTTTATTTGAAAATATTGTTCTTAATCATTGTGGTCCATGTCTCCGTAAACACAATACCTTTGTAACTATGAAGGACAGAGTAAGAAAAAAGAAAAAAAAAAATGCTAGTTTTGGGAAGTACCCAGATAACACAGTGATACATAAACATAATGTTAAGGGCTGTTACAAGTGGCGACCACCTCCAGCAGCTCCAGGCCGGGGGACTCCTCCTGCCCAGGCTGAGAAATGCAGCTGATGCTGTCCCCTTTGCAAGTCCAACCAGCAGCAAAGCTGAGCACATATCCCAGACACACAGACACACAGAGGACACACACAGGTGCTGAGAGGTCAGAAGAAAAGGTCCATTTTGACCAACACATTGACTTAAACCCTGGTTAATGAGACAAATAATCGCAATGGACTATTTTATCCACAACCAAATTTCCTGAATAGAAAGATAGTGTCCAGAAACTGGAAAAATATAAATAGCATGGTCAAAATAATAAAGGGAGTTAAGTGCCACACATTTAATTTATTTCTCAGATTGCTCATATTCACTTTATTGACCAGAAAGGTGCAGCTGGTCAAGGGCTTTAATATTTTTTAAGCTCTCCATATTGATTTTTTTTTTTTTTTTAATGTAGAATTGAGTTTTAGCTTAGATATTCTCTTCCTTGATAGCTAAGAAAAAAGAAAAAAAAATTCTCTTTAAATAATGTTTGTTTTCTCATGGCTGTGGGTGGTTGGTAACACAGAGATATACACGCATAAAAGGAAAAATACTTAGTTAATTGCAGTGCACATAGTACACAGTTTAAAGGGGGTTTAGAGAAGAGTGGCTTTTTTGTTGCTGTTGTTTTTTCCTCTTAATGGAACATTTAGATAAAGACTAAATAGTTTAGCAATTGCTGGATTTGTGCTGGCAAGAAGTTGCATTGCAGTTAGGAGTGCTCTGGGACCCAGAAAGAAAGATAGTGAAGTTGCTCAATGAAAGAAGGTAGAGGTAATTGGATTTTTTAAGGTAAAACGAAACAAAGAATTCAGAAGTTTTTCTCATGGTTGTAGGTATTTTGTAGTAAGCCTTCCAAGCAAGTTATAAAGATCAAATATCTAAATGCAGTTAGCCTCTTGTAATAATCTGTGAAAATTTGTGGTTATTTTCATACAAAATTCAAGCATTTTTAATATGATATTTTTTTCATCTGCTGACAGATAACCCAACGTATCAATGGCTGCTCAGCATTTGCAAATGAATGCATTGAGTGTTTTTCTGGAGGGGAGCTGATCTGGAGGAAGGGAGAAAGGAGGGGTAGGGAGGATGAGATTCTTGTAATGAAGTTGTGGTGCTAACGCTGAAAAGTTAAAGGTAAAATGTAACAGTTTGTCACAATTATGCTTCATATTGGCAGGTGTTCTGAACTTTCTGTTTGATAACTAGACATATAAATTTCAGTTCGTAAAGCTTTGCAGCCAATTTAAGGGCTCATTTATTTCCGTGACAGCAAGATATATATGCTGCCTGGCATAGTGGATGTCTGGGGCCAAATCCACCACTTCGTTGCTTGTGTGTCTCGTGGGAAGTAAATAGTAGCAATTTTTCAGCATAGGCATACCGGCACAAGGTGTTTAGCAAATAAATGAGCATAAGATGACCTGTGGTGTCCTGAAATTACTAAAATTCATGAATAATAAAATGATCTATAGATTGTTAGCAGAGGGCTATAGCAAGGGCTAATTTGCAGTCACTGAAGCTTTACAAGATAATTTGTAACTTTTGAAAATTTAATGACTTCATCAGTTTTTACCTATTTTTTTACCAATATAATTGTCTGAAAGCTACCTTCAGCAGAGGTCTTCTGTCTAGATAAAATCACAATCACCTATATCATCACATTATGGGTACTTAACTGACTTTATCTGAAGAACTTTTCTTTCTTTCATGCCTACATTATGGTAACTACCAAAAATGTGTCTTTATCCTATGAAGACATATTTCTCATTTTGTTAAACTTGTTAACATATGAAACAATTATAAGAAAATTATCAATTCAGTAATGCAAAGGGAAGAGGAATTTGAAAAAAAAAAAAAAAAAACCAGTGAGCAAACTGCAGTTCATTGGAAAATAAGTAAAGCACCCTGAAACAAGATCAAAGAAATCAGAAGGAAAATTAAAAGGCTTGGCACATAATATGCAAATTCTGTGGTTAAGGCTTTGAAAAGAAAAGAAGGGATGCATGACTTTGGGTCCTTGATCACACAATTTTATTTATTTATTTAGACTAGTCACCAACACATGCATACTGAAATAACCAAGAAAACAAGGACTGAAACCACAGTCATTCTCTCCTTCATTTGAACAGCTGATCACTTAATACTGTTATTTTGTTCTCCCAGTTTCAAATATTTTGGATTCTTTTCAATACATGACATCTTCACACTTGTCTCCTACATACACTACAGTTGGAGACAGCTTTGCGTTATCTTGGGTATTACTGCAGGAAAATTGGATGCAAGGCAATAATCAAGCATAGTTCAAACTGAAGAGTCTGGTTACATCCAGCACTGCAGGAGTACGCTTACTCCTGCAGATCATCACTAGTTTTTCAAATGGTGTCACTATTTTAGTTTATCTGAATTCTTTGTTTTACCTGTCTCGTGTATTTCCTTTACAAATTTAGAAAAAAATACAATCTTCACTGTATTTTTGTATGTCCCCCTTTCTACACATTGATGTCCACCCCTCAGTTATATAAAGATAACCATAGGTTGATTGTATCTCACCTAATGTCATATTTTTGAGAAAGAAAAATCCACCTATTACTACTGAAGCAATAGTCCCACACTAGGATTTAATGGGGACTAATACCTTTTAATATCAAATGTAAGTCTCAGAGGAATGTTCTGTCTGCAGTAACATACATTTTTATTGGTGGTGGTGGTCTAGGAAAGCAAAAATAGAAAATGGGAGCATCCTCTCTGTAATCTCTGCTTTCTTTAAAACACATTCTTAATTAAGGAAGTTGAATTTTGAAACCGTTTAAAAAGGAAAGATAATTAACACTATTCTGTCAATGCAGAGAAGTAGTGACATTTGGCAGATACTTGAGGAGTACTTTCAGGGGATATTTACAATGAGAATATTAGAGAAAGAGAAAGTACAAATGAAATAGAACAATATCTGGAGAATACAATTTAAAGAAAAAAGTATTTAAAAGAGGAAAGGGAAAGATAAAATAAATGAAATGAGCAGCTAGTCTGCTTATTTTACAATTTTAATTGCTTTTTAACCTTTAGAATACATTTGAAGGCAAAAAAAATGTAAAATATTAATTTATACAGGATTTTTTTTTTTTTTAAAGTAGTTATTCTCTGACAATACAGAACAAATTTCTCTTTCTAAAACATTCTTGAGTGATCATTGAAAATGTATGATTTAATAAGTACCTTTCCATGGAATATTTATACTGCTCTTCAAGTTGTATTTTTGAGGAAAAAAGAGAAGAAAATCATTCATTTGCAGCAATGAGTTTCCCTAGACAATGGACTTCCTGGATGAGACTTCACATAGGTAACCACAGTGACCTTGCTCTTTACAAAAGATGTCCATAAAGTTTATTGTAATCAGAGCATACGGACCATCTAATTAGCCCCAGAGCTTCGGAGTTGGTGCTTAAAACACAGTAAGTGGGAATTGTTCCTTAAAAAGACCAACACAGATGGAATATCTGGGGACTATTTGTCTTATTTTGTTTTGTTTTTTCCCCTTCTCAGTCAATAAGAAAATGTACCCTTCTGAGGTTTCTTGGGCAGGGCAGAGTGTCTAGAAAGAGAATAGATAAATAAATAAATAAATAAAGACTAGGGATCCTGATCATGCCACCTTTACTAGTCTGCTACTAAACCCCTTCACCCTCTCCCCGATTTCATCTTACCCTAGTCATGATTCACCAGGAAATAAAGCTGTCTGAGCTGAAGGTAGTAGAAAAATAAAGCAGAAGTTTAATAGTGTTTTTACCCTGCACTGTTTTCCACTTTTTTCTCTGTATCCTTTTTTTTGTTCCTTCATGCTATGAATAGGCAGATTGAGTGCTATATCTTTTTTCAGTAGTAAAATCATTAATAATTTCTTATAGCATTCTAACTATTTGATAGGTTAAACGTATCTGTGAATGCCCCAGAAAAGATTGGCCTCTTGCAGACATCGTAAGCCTGTCAGGGTGATATCAGGCAAAGATAGCGCACCTGAAATGCCTGAAAGCTTGAACATACCACTGACACACAGTGCTGGTTCTGCCTGTTTGGCACCCAGAAGGCTGAAACTCAATAAACATACGAGTCTCTGGAAATTACGTTTTCAGATCATACTAAGCTATAACATTGCTATACTTCTCTGATTGCATAAAGTGTTTCCTGAATTTGTAAGGCTGTTGGATAATTACATTCACTCTGAAATTGCATGGCAAAGCTTATATGCTCTGTAGGTAGAGAAACAGAAGTTAATATTATCTACCAGGATAAAGGAGACACTACTGCAGCACTGAGACTGTAGAATAAAGATATTCAATTTTTTTATCATCTTAACACCTTGTGAAGTTCACCTGCTCATTCAATCTCCTTATCAAGGTCTAAAATGAAATAATCATCTTACTGTTGAAGGATAATATAGCACAGGCTTGACTATGTGATACATCTGTGATCTAAACCATTAAATCCATTTAATCAGTCACTGAATTTAACTTGAGACCCTGATCTAGGAGTGTTTTCTTCTATTGGGGACCATGGTATGTGTCTCCACCAGAATTTTGCCAAGGGTTACCTCTATACAGGTTGTCCTTAATGGCTTTCTTTGTGCTAAGCAGACTTTGCACTAACACAGCACTTTCTTTGCTCTATAGCAACGGTGTACATGCCAGTACCACAGCTATCCAAAAAGAAATACACTGTTCCTGCTCAATAACCTTCAAGCAGGGAGATGTGTAAACCTCACCAAACAGATGCATTAGACCTATTAATTCTCTGGTCTAGTATTTCTAATAGCCAGCATTCAAGCAAGTGAATTTAATGAGCTTAGTGCAGTAAGAGCAATTTCAGCTATTTTCACATATTTGAGTGCTATATTTCCTTGTTTCACCATTTTAGTAAATCTCATTAAAACCACACAGACACAGTTAACTTTTTCAAATAGCTACTCTTTTCAGAACTGTAGGAAATAAGTGAAATTAGCGAAGTATTCTGAGAACAGCTTGGCACTGCCCTTGAACTGAAACTTTTTTTGTTTATATATGTCTGAGTAAGGCTCAGTGGATTAGATCCTGAATTACACTGTTGTTATGTTTAAGGCTATTATATATGTGCTTTATACACAAATTAATTTTAAAAGTCCTTTTTTTTACCTGATTTTTTTTTAAGCAGAAAGTAACTGAAAATGTAATGCTATTTCTTTAATATCTGAATGTTGGTGAGGTTTTTTTCCGGTCACTTAAGAATCTGACAACTAAATGCTAAAGCTATAAACAGAGCCAGGAAGTCTGATTAAACTTTGCAGATGAAATCTTCCATCATAACTATAGGTACTTGGAGAATTAGTCATTTTAATAAGCTCAACTAAATTGTATAGGCGAAATAGGTATTTTAAGAACGTAGCATTTTGTACAAGCTTCCACATACACTGTTTGTGCAAATCAAACAAAAAAAACTCTTATGTAGTACGACACAAGCATCTCTGGGTGACAATCTTTATCTGAGGAAGTCTAAGGATTTATACAACAGAAGAGTTGCATGGATGCAGTAGTTTAATGATGCAACAAAAAGCTGTGTAGACAAATACCAAGAACATTAACCTTCCATCTTCTCAGACTATAGGCAGATTCACAAATTAAAACAAAAGCAGACATAGATTTTAAAAATTTCAAGAGATCTTTTTCCAAAAAATTGTTTTCTATTTAGATCCTCCATGATACAAATGACAAAAAAAATCCACTAATGTCTACAACTGACACAAGATACTGAACTGTTCTGGCAAGAAAGAGAAATACTGTCTAGCTGGTCATACCTATACTGGTGACTCTGCCAGCACTTCCCATATATGGGATCTGAAGATGTATCTGCCCATCTTCTGATTTCAGCCTCACTCTGTGAGATCCAACAGCAACTTTGCTGGAAAGCCAGGTGCATGTGGTGGAAGATATGGTGGTTCCATAGTAGTCGTTGCTATCACACATGGCCAAAGATCAGTCTGGGATGCTTGGGGAAGGGGAAAAAGAAGGTTCCCTACTTATTCTAGTTGTTGAAATGGCAATAGCGATACACATATGGAAAACATTTATAAGAAACACACAAAGTTCTTTTTTTTTTTCTTTTCCTTTTACCTTGTTTTTTCAGACATTGCATCACTTCCGTGTTTAATCTATATTACAGTCATTTGTTTTCTGTTTTAGTAATAATCTCAGTGTATGTCTTCACCATAGACATTGAAAGCACAGCATTAATATTGCAGAAAAATGTTTTGTAAATTAACTGATATGACACCCACAGCCACGACAGTTGCCTTAGGCTGCAAATCTTCCCAAGAATCAGGGTAGATACTTAAATGATTAATCCAAGCTAAACTTCATGTTACTTTGTGTAACATCCTACTACTATCACACTGTTGTGGCTGCAAAACGTAAGCAAGGCATACTTCATTAGTCACTGGGTTTGAATGGATAAAAGACTGTCAGGCAGATTACATTCAAATAAGTAATACTTCCAGTAATTTTTCAGGACTATGTGAGCAATCCCTTGGATAAAAAAAAAAAAAAAAAAAAAAGTATTTTTG
>NW_008795018.1:6767385-6779408 GCF_000699145.1 Aptenodytes forsteri
CTTCCATTATTTTTTAGGGATTTGGGGGCAAACCCCTGGAAAAAAAAAAAAAAAAAAAAAAAGTACTTTTGATAGTATTATAATAATACAGTAATTAAATATTTATACTTCAATAATTTGGGGGAACTCACCCTTATAAATAATTATCTTATTTAAAACAAATATACTGTTTGCCATTACATTATTGAAATGCAATTTCAGACTTCCGCTACAGAATTTTGTATTCTGAGTTACTCCTAATTGTGACTGCAAACAGTCTTTTAACGTATCTTTGGCTACATGCCTCTATCTGCAGCAATTAATGGCCACAAACCCCAGATAACTGTGCAAAAGGTGTTTGTACCAACACAGCAGGTATGGACAGCTTTTGCTAGAACTGGCAGCTCTGCTGAGAAGTCACAGTAGCTATTGTGTTTCAGGACTACAGGTTTATATTTTGAATCACACAGTACAGCTTTTGGTTCCATTCATGGACTGCAGTCCATTGTACTATGTAGTCTGTATAAGAGCTTTGAATCAAACAAGCCAAGAAATAAGAAGGAGAAGTGACTAAAGAGAAAGACATAGTTTTTAATTAAAATGAGAGGCAGCCAGTTTGGCACCATTATGTGTTGCAGTAAGAACCACAGTGAGAATCACAGTCTATTTTTGTTCTGATGCTGACTGACGCCTCCTATGATCTCAGCCAAATTAATTAGGGCCTAATTCTGTCAACTTTAGTCACAGTGATTAATTCTTTACTCAGTGAGTAATCCCATATATATCAGAAAGTTGGGAAGTATGCTGAATCTTTCACGAATAGCAGGAGGCTGAAGCCGCTCAAAAATTGATCCCTTTCAGTATGAAATGTATCTCACTGACTTCCCTCTAATCACCAAAAAAGCTCTGTGTACAGAACTGCAATGGTAGTTGAAAGAACCAGTTATTTTTTTGCTGGGTGGTTTCAAAATTTGCTACATCTGTCCAATAGTGTTAATATTGGCCTTGGACTTAAGATATTTGTAAATTATATCATCCTACAGGTTACATGACTGCAGAGCACAATTTATGTCAGGGAGCTGTCAAATCTGGTAGCCTGATAGAGGCAAGGCTACTGCAGCAGCCCCATGCCTCCAGGTCCAACTAGTAGTGAGGCTAGGCATGTATTCCCAGTAGGCACATGCACACAAAGCACAGACATACACCACATTATATACACAGCTGGACACACAGATCAACACAGACGGAAACATTCATCACTCACAGACACAAGCAGCACCAAAAGCATCATCCTGTTACTCTCTCTGGCTATATATGTGTGTGTATGTATACACATATATATATATATGTACCTGGTGGATCCCTCCAGCAGCTGAGCTCACCCAGTCTGCTCTTGGATCCCAGTCTCTCCAGCTGCTAACACCTGGACATACAAGCCCCCAAGGCCACAGTCCTGCTCCAGTTGCTGGTACAGACCATTGCACGCGCACACACACACAAAGACACACATACAAGCAGAAATCCAAATCAACTGCCAGCCCCCATGGTCCCTCCAGCAGCTCTCTGGGACTCCCCTGGTCCCTCTGATAACCAGTTTCTGCTGTGGTCTTACCCTTAGAGACACACACACTTGCCTGGCTCTCAGGTCACTTCACCTACTCAACCGGCTTGTTTGGCTTGGTCTTCACTAACGATCACACACACACCCCCGTACTTGCCCCAGTTGTTGGTACCATGAACACATACGGGCCTCTGACCGCTGATCTGACTCAAGTTGCTGGCACTTAGGCCCCCATACAGACTCATGCACACAGAATAGAGATCCCCTCACCCAGGAAAGAGTTAGAAGGGAATTTAACAAGAAGATAAAAAGACTGCGTTGATCAGGGGCAGGACATGGCTGAAAACTGTACAGACCAGCTAGCAATTTACATTAAAATGGCCCTTTTTATCCCATTACCAGCCTATTTTTATCCCATTACCAGCCTATTTTCCCATGCTTGTTCCTCCCCAGATCACCTAGATCTATTCCTCTATCCCTTTTCTGGCCTTTGGTTCCTCCTCTAAACATCCCATAATAAGTCTTGTGCAATCCCAAAGGCTCTTCCCCTGCATCCCATAATTTGTTGCAAAACCCCTAGGTAGTGACCCCCCTCACTCTGTAAAATCATGGGAGAGCAGCTTCCTTTGACTCATGGGATGGGCGTCAACTCTGGACTGCGGGGTAAGGTTCTCTGGGACATCCCCAGAGGGACAGAGTGTCCCTTCCTCCAGGTCTTTAACTTGGGTTCCCACTTGCCATTGGGCTCCTGCGTTCCTCTGAGCTTGTGCAGATGGGCCTGTCATGGGCTGATGGGTCCTATGATGGGTCTGGGAGTAGCCCAGCAGGGAATTATTTGGGATCCCCCTCCTGCTTCTGTTCCTCTAGGCTCCCTTGTGTACATGGAGATGAGCTTTTTAGCAGACAACCTAAAAATTGGTTCTTGAATGTGATGTTGTTCCCTACATAATTGTAGCACCCATTCTTTAACATTTAGGGAATATAGACTGAAAAAGCTGTGAAAAAAAAAAAGGACAAAAAGACAGAAATGGTATAAGTGGGTGAGGAATGCAAACTAAGTGTAACCGAGGAACCTTGAAAAGTATAGCATACAAGTTAGAGTAGCCTTGGATGACTCAAACTTTTGTATTTAGCATTTATATAGTCAATAACCTCAATTGACATTGACCTTGGGAGCAAAATGGGGCAATATTTTCACTTGGGTGAACTGTTATTGGAGAGTTTCTCTAGTGTATTAGGCACAAACATGCATTCCATCAACATCAAGTGCATGCTATCTTTTTCATCAATTTTCTTTTATTTTGTTCTAACATTGTTACTGTGGTCAGTACAGGGAAAAAAATTACTTTGTCTAAGCGTTAACTTCATCTCTGGCATAATACTATTGAAATCAACTGACTTTGCTCTATTTTTTCTTTGCAGGAAGCTCTGGACATTTATTTTACTGGTAATAAAATAGACCATATCACTAAAAAAAAAAAAAAAAAAAAAAAGGGTTACATTGTTATTATTTTTAGATTGTAAGATTAATTTATTTTTAATTTTCAGGAGTGAATCTTCAGTTTAAAAGCTTCTAAGTGCAGTCTGAAATGTTATAGATAAAATGCAACTAGTATACATATCCAGCTGATCTGCCAATAAGAAGGAGCATTGATGGACTGTCCTAAATACATGACTTTTACTGTGTTATAATGCAAAATGAGGGACTGACAGTAGTGGTACTGACCATCCAAACAGACACATACATCAGTTGATAGGAGTTAAGAGAGACCAGCCAAACCAGAAAGATGGTGGCCGTGTTGCAGATTACACAGCAACTGGGTTTGCTCTGCTTGCTCTACCAGGAAGGACAGAAGTGTTTTTTTGAGCCCACTGTTAGAACCTAGTTCTAGAATACAATGAAATTGCAACCAGATCTTTGATTGCTCTTAAGACCTAAGATTTCATTTCAAGTTTCCACTTCATTACAGGAAAAAACATTCATGCCCACAGAAATTAGTTCCCCTGCAGTGCTGATTCAGCTATGCATGGAAATGTCTGAGAAGAAACATTATCTGCTCCTTTTCTTCTGAAACTCTTTATCTGCCCACCACCCTCCTTAAAGCCGGAAGAAAGCAAAAGGAAAACAGTGTTACTATACTTACTGGAATTAAGGTAAAAATAGATGCTGCTGAAGGGAAGAAAGAAGGGACATGTCTAACTGGAGCAGTTGTCCATGTTTCACTCAAATTGGGTTCACTAACTCCATTGTCTTTCATGTGGACATCTGCAAATAACCATATTCATTTAGTTTGTGTTTACATATTTACCAGTAGCATTTCGGGAAAGCATCACTCAAAAGGAAAGAAAAAACAGGTTAATATACAATCAATTGTTTGTATATCTTGATGTGAAGAGAAGAAAAAAGAAATAGAAAAGTAAAACAGAAAAAACACAAAACATGGGGAAGAGATATTATGATCCTAAAAAAGGTCTATAGCTTTCCAGTATATACTATTGAATCTAACAGGGAGAAAGTCAATATATGTGAAGCAATGGTAACAAATTTGTAGAGATTTCATTAATGTTCCAATTTACTTTTCATATTTTGGAGATGCCCACAGGCATCAGGAAAAGGCCTTTTTATTGTGTGTAGACTTATGCCTTGAAGCTGTCTCCCCCAGAGCTGCAAAATAGAACGGTATTCTTTATCTTGATCAGAATGAGCTTTATACTCATGGGAATGTTGTCAGCATGGGCTCTTTTTCTGATTTTAAGACTGATAACTGACCATTTCTTTTTTGCAATAGCTTCAATATCTCCACAAAAGTAATTATATACCTTTACATCTCCAAGAAAACTCTATTACAGGTTTTACCTTAGTGAAGCTAACTCAGAAACAGTAAAAAATAGAAATACTAGCACACTTAAGGGTCCCATAATGAATATAGGCTACCAGAAGTTGAAAACATATTCAGGTAGGTTTTAACATGTTGGATGCTGGGTAAGAAGAATTTGGTGTGAGGGGAGACAGAAACCATGCAATTCATAGATATCTGTGAGGGATAGAACAAGTGTGGGACAACTGGCAAACTAGCTATTTGGAAATTATAAGCACGGCAAATTAAAAATGAAATTACATCCCTTACATGAAAAAAATATTTTTATAATACCCTTATATACCTCCCTCCTTCAGGAAGGTTTTGCTTTATTTTTGATGTATGTCTTTGACCAGGCAAGGATTCTTTTTGTCTCTTCTGAAGAACTTTCTCATTTCCCATTTTTTCTTTATGTCTCTGATAGTTGCTTTATGTCCACAGTGTGTCTACTAATGATCAGATCAGTTTGATATACCTAGTGATTTAACTGTCCCAAAGCCAGATACAAGAGGCATCGTGGTCCTGATATCCTTTTCAGGCAGCCACAGTATCTCAAGCGTACTAAAGTTCCATGGTTCATGGCTTTGCTATGATGATCTATATTGCTCCTGTGCTTTTTCATAAACACTAAAGAGAAAAGCTGAAGAGAAAAAAAAAAAAGAATAGTCACTCTGTAATTTCCTTTCGTATCAAGGAAGTAGAATATTTTAATAAACATCTGTTCCACAGCTAAAGGTAACTTTATTAACCTTCTCTTTAAAACACTTGCTTCCCAGTCTTTATATTTTGAATACTGCTTCTCCAAGATCTTTCTTCTTTTAATCTGTCATTTCTTTGAGAATCGCTGTTACTATTGCCATGGCATGAGAGAGAATAAGAGCAACAAAGAGATATTGTTTTTCCTTCACTTTCTCTACTACTCTTTTTCATATTATTAGGATTTAATAGATTCTACCATCTATTCAAGCAATACATAGAACAATGTTTTTCTTTTCTAATACAAAAAATAAGGACAAAACCTTATAACAAAAGAGCTCAGTAGGAACCTGACAGGATTCAGGTTCAGTCCTCACTTCCAGTTTTGAGAAGGGTTCCCAGATGTTGGGATTTCTTATTTGCTTAGCTTATGTCCCAAGGCCAAGAGATTGTGCTTATGTACACCGCTCTCCTCCATCCTTCACATCCTTGTAAAACCTGACAGGAGCTGCAGCAATCAGTGATTTTCAGTTCTTGGGTTCTCACTCCTTAATCAGCTCAGACATAGCAAAAGCTTCTCAAGCACAGAGATGGGTTCCATCAATGAATTGTCAGCAAGGGCTCCCAGACCTCACAAGTTTTGGACTCCCCCAAGCCAGGAGTTCCTGATGGTTACAGAACTAGGATATCTCCCAACTGTCTGTATTTTAGCAGTAATAAAACAGTCTGTTTCAATTTTTCAACCATTAAGGTAGGAAAAATTCTGTGATCTTAAAAAATAATCTGTTTACATGTGTCTGTAACCATATGGTACTAATCCCTCCTTACACTAAACTTTTCACATCTGTGCTTTAGGAAACTGATTGAAATAGTGTGCTGTGATTTAGCTGGCAAGGGATTTTTGAAGGTGGTTCTGTGATTTGGGAGCATACAAATACCAGAGAAAATTATTCATATTTATACAATGTAGAAGCCGCAAAAGACTTCTGCTCCTAAAATGCATAGTGCTTTTGAACATTCCCATTAAAGACAGACATTAAATAAGGGGAGGAGGGTTTAATGTCTTGTTAAAACAAGCTTTGGTAAAATTGAAAATCTACTCTTAAAGAGAGAGACAAAGAAAGAAGAGAGATGTTTCAGCTGATAATAACTAATTCCACTGAAATCATTGACATTCTAATAGTTGTCACAGATGGAGTGATGCACTTCACTCATGAGAGAGAAGCAGCAATATGTTTATTGCTATAAAACAGTGACTTAACAAAGTTTGATAGTAAATGCAACAGTGGTTTAAAAAGATTCGATGGCAAGATACACTTAATTATTTACTGCATAGAGGACAGGGTCAGACAAAACTGTTAGGAAGATCCTCCCATTGAGTCACAAGGTTCAGAGAGGACCCCCTTGAATTTTAAACTCCTTCCCTTAGAGGAGTCTAGGTGCGGCTGGATCCAAACTTAGTCCCAAACTTGGTCAATGGTTTATGTCTAAAGGATTATATGTGCACAATCACAGATATAATCTTAGCAAAGCTTACAAAGTTTAGCAAGCTATTAGTCACTTGCTGAGGATCTGTTGCAGCAAGGAATCTCTCAGTATTGAGAATAAGGGATCTC
Organism: Aptenodytes forsteri; assembly: GCF_000699145.1. NCBI lineage: Eukaryota > Metazoa > Chordata > Aves > Sphenisciformes > Spheniscidae > Aptenodytes > Aptenodytes forsteri. The sequence goes on from NW_008795018.1 coordinate 6,774,096, forward strand.
TGCAGCAGGCATAACCTTGAGAGGCGTCCCCACTCAAGGGGAGATCCTGTCGTGCAGCTTTTTGCCGTGCAGCGGAGATCAAAGGGCTCTTGGGCTGCTCACTATTTATGGGGGTAAGATGATTGACTCAGGGTCATATTTGCATACCGACCACAGGTTTTAGTTTCTTCCAAATTTGGCTTGAGTTGGACATTGACCAGCACCGTGGTTAAGTGGGCACATTGCTCACTTTAGCCCTTGGCTATTGTGTTGTTATCTGTCTCCTGAATCCACTTTGAGACGGATGCAGCCATCACAACCAGACACATCCATTAGGACCGCACTGGTGGTTATCACTTGAGCAGCGTTACAGGAGATAAAGGTGAGGTTGTGGAGGGGAGCACGCCATCACAATAGTAAAAGGGATTTGTTTTAAAAACTCTTTCCATTTCTTCTCCTGTTTTCTGTCATTCTGTTCATTAAAGTCTACACATTTCTCTTTTCTGTACCAATGTGGGGCACTTCAGCATCAGTCCAAGCATTGATTCTTTAGACAAAAAGCATCTTGTTGGCATCTGTACCTGTACAGAGCCCTGTAGAATTTGGGCACAGTCCCTGACTCAGGCTACAGAGTGCTGCCACAAACTTGGTGAGAAGTGACAGCATGCTGTGAAAAGCTGTAACTACAAACTGCAAAGAGTTAATCTGGCAAACAATCTCTTGTTACTAGCACTTGACTTAGGATGGACATACACTTATAGAACTGTGAACATATTCCTCGTCATAAGGATTTCAGTTATCTGTAGGCTTTCTGACAAAAGTAAACAATTAAAAAACCTCCTCAATTGAATTGATTTCTACTAACTCTGTATACCTATATGACAAACTCCAAATAATTTAGCCTTTGAAGCTGCTGGAGGGTAATAGATACTTTTAATATGTGTTTTATTACACTCTGAAGTAGACATGTAAGCTGACTGTTCCCAGGGAATCTTCTTTTCAACTGCTGCAATAGAGCATGTTACAGATCCTACAGTTGGGTGAGATAAATCCCTCTGTCTAATTCCACTCTTGGACATATGGAAGGGCATGGAAAGGAATATAAAGTATTTGGTCAAATCACTACAAACAGCCATTATTCATCAATACATATATAAAAGTTTTTTTATTCCTCAAGTATCTTAGTCTGGTTAAACTGTAACAGTCTTAGGTGACTAAAGCAGTGCTACCTAAATTAACTCTGAGCATACTGTAGCAAGAAAATCCAAGTGGATGAATTGTTTTCTATTATTCTGCAAAAATTAATATCCTCTATTGATTACTTATCTTAATGGAAGTAAGGTTACTAAAGTACAGTGCTGCAACACTACTTATTTTGAATTAAATATCTTTGGTACACTATATAATTTATTCTTCATAAATGTTCCGTAGTTCCTCATTGTGATCAACATGTGAGGAAAACAATCTAATAATATTCTGAAACTGTAGTGTCTGTAGTCAATATTAAAATACAGAAACATGTTTAGAGGCATAGATGAATGAAGGATGGAAAATAGTGTAACAGGTTTAAACCAACCTTGTTAATACACTGCAATGAGTAATGCATGCTCCACATCATAGGAGTAGTGGAGGCCTGGTGGCTGTGCAGCCCTGACATCTGGTCTGTGGTTTTGTCCATCCCTGGATGCATTTTTTACAGATTTCAGTGGGTTTTTTTAGATCTCACACGCTAGTATTTAGTAAGAAGAGATAATTCTAAATAACAAAACTCTCAAGGCACAGATGGTATTAGAAAAACATTAATATTTGAAGTAATGCCCTGCTCCTAAAATTAAAGCAGTATAAAAAAAATTCTGAAAACTGTTTTGTTGCTTTCTTTTCCTTTTGCTTTTATGTTGTGGGAAACATATATTCCAAAGTAATTAGAAAAAGGCAAAGTTTCAAAAGTGTTATGAAATATGCTGGAAAATAAAGCGGATATAAGAGAAACCTGAATATTCTGAAAATAAATGCTCAGAAACAACAACGAATAAAGCTAATAGGTAAAAACACCAGGTATGCATTTGCCGAGGGAGGGTATTTGAATGGGAGGAAAATCTCACATTTTGGCTCCATTTTCATTAGTCTCTCTCTTTTGTATTTTACTTTCCTTTGTTTCTTCTTTTTTTTTTTTTTTTAAAAGCAAACTTGTTTCATTGTTTTTTTTGCACAGAATGCTGTGGGACAGTATGCAACAGTTCTTGTAAACTAGATTTTTGCTGATTTGCTGCTGGATGTTGTGAATTTTGTGTATTGCAGTCATTATGTTTCCATGCTAATATCCTACCTATAAAAATCCTGTTACTTTTAAAATAAATAGAATAAAGCATATTAGATAATAGTGGTATATTTCATCAAGCATATTTAATATGGTCATAAACAGAACTGCTGAATTAAAACAAAAGTAAACCTGCTAGTACAAACTTCATATACACAAGCATCATGTTAAATGCAGGCATATGCAATTGCATACAATTAAAACCACTCTTACGAGAAGAAAATTAGGAGGGGTTGTAAAATCATCATGCTTTGTTGCAAGAATAAGGTTTGCCAGAGAACACTGGAAGAGAAGGGGAGCTGTGGCACATCTGGGAGAAGGTGCAGCATATAATTTCACCATGGCCAGTCATCTTGACCTGTTGCATCCCTTTAGAAGTGGTTAACCACAGAAGATATTAGTAAATAATTGTCTCTGCATGAACAGGAATATAATTTTGGAAAGTATGTGGTCTTATTCCTTTCAGATCTTGTCCACGGTTATTCCTTTTCACAATGTATACCCTTTTTTTGGTCCCTAGTCAGAAAAAGCCTGAAGTGCATTTCGGTTTCATACTGGAGAGTAGACAGGGTCTAATTCTCACAGCTGGGTGATAAAGCTGCAAGGAGACTAACAGAGGAGGAAGGAACTGATCAGGCATTCAGCACTTGTTATCTGCCTCACTGGCATCTTTAGAGGCCTTAACTGCACACACTGAAGTAAGAGAAATTCCAAAGCTCTTCTGCTCACACTGTCATTGCATTGGTCATCTGCTATTAAGCTTTCCAGCATCTGTTATCTATTAGTGGATGGGGTGTTCATGAGACTTGGTGAGAGCATATTCTTGTCCTTACTCAGCTCAGCTTTAACCATGTAATTTCTGCACTCAAAATGAGAAAAAGTCCTAGAATTTAGTGTCTGAGCCTTTTGAAATTGCCTTCCATATAAACTAAATATGAACTACACTGTTCCAGGACAAAGTGATGCTGAGAATCTAAGCTATTACGCACTGTTCTCTCTGAGTGTCTGCTTTCTTGAATACCTATAGAAATTCTATAACCTCCTGTCAGATCTGCCATTGGAATAATCAAGAGCTCCCATTCAGAAAGATTTGTTTGTCCTTAGTGGCTGGAGCACGTTAGCTTCAAGGTCACCAGTTCTCTCCCATCCAGTTCTGTATTAGATGCTCTATATTCTGATTTTGGAAGCGGACTAGAAATAAGGAAGTTAAAAAATAGATCTGTGCTATGATTGCATTATTTACCACAAAAATAGATTAGCGTTTTGATTTTTCTTCTCATGTGTAGTAATTGTTGAGTCTGCTTCATTCAGCCCTCAGAAACCGATAGACAAGTTCTAGGGTGTTCCAGGTATTTTCACCACTAAATAGAACGTTAGCCTCATCTGAATCTTTCTTGGATATCCCCCCACACCCCCAGCCCTACAAAGCACCAAATCTGTAAGTCATTGTTACACTTCAAGTAACAGAGAAGCTTTCATGGATCCATTAGACTCTAATTAGGAGTAAGTAATAAATGATACAGAACCAGGGAATTCTCATATATACTAACCCCCTAGAAAAATTAGTGGGATGTCATGAAAAATAGTGTCAAACACTGAAGAAAAATAGATGCAGTGATACAGAAGAAAACAATGACTTTCAGGAAGAACTTTTGTCTGTTTTTAATTCAAAGAAAAGAAAGAATAAATGCATGTTAGATAACATGACAACAAGAACAAAGAAATAACTCAGAGAGAAAAGAAGTAACAGAAAGGAATTAGGTCAGTTAATAAATGAAGGAGCTGAAATTAATCCTGAATAAAAAATTGCCTGAATGCTGATGCTTTTTTCTTTTCCTTAAATAATCTGTTTTCAGCAGGAAAACTAAAAGAGAAGTGTTGATATGATTAGGAATATCATGAAGATTTATTACAAAGAAAACTGGAGATATGAGCATAGGCAGCACTTGGGAAAGATTAACATATAAAAGACTCTAATTAGGGAGTAAGTAAAAATGATACAGAACCAGGGAATTCTCATATATACTAACCCCCTAGAAAAATTAGTGGGATGTCATGAAAAATAGTGTCTAACACTGAAGAAAAATAGATGCAGTGATACAGAAGAAAACAATGACTTTCAGGAAGAACTTTTGTCTGTTTTTAATTCAAAGAAAAGAAAGAATAAATGCATGTTAGATAACATGACAACAAGAACAAAGAAATAACTCAGAGAGAAAAGAAGTAACAGAAAGGAATTAGGTCAGTTAATAAATGAAGGAGCTGAAATTAATCCTGAATAAAAAATTGCCTGAATGCTGATGCTTTTTTCTTTTCCTTAAATAATCTGTTTTCAGCAGGAAAACTAAAAGAGAAGTGTTGATATGATTAGGAATATCATGAAGATTTATTACAAAGAAGACTGGAGATATGAGCATAGGCAGCACTTGGGAAAGATTAACATATAAACGTTGATCTATCTGAAAAGATTCATGGACCAGACTTCTGAAGGAACCCACTATTTACAGTTCCCATTTAGGTGCCTGGACATTTAACAGACCATGACCCTATCAAAGCAGTTATGTGAATAACCAAGTATCTCGATGTTCAGCATACATGTGCCACAATGACATCAACTGCCTCAGATCACTGAACTCCTCTGAAAAAATGAACACTTCATGTAGGTGAAAAAAAATGGGACTTTAGCTATCTTTGAAAATCTAGCTTTTGGAGGATAATTTAGAATCATAGAATCATAGAATAGTTTGGATTGGAAGGGACCTCTAAAGGTCATCTAGTCCAGCCCACCTGCCATGGGCAGGGACATCTTCTACTAGAGCAGGTGGCTCAGAGCCCCGTCCAACCTGACCTTGAAGGTTTCCAGGGATGGGGCATCCACCACCTTTCTGGGCAACCTGTGCCAGTGTTTCATCACCCTCATCAGCATAAAAAATTTCTTCCTTCTATCTAGTCTAAATCTACCCCCCTTTAGTTTAAAGCCATTCCCCCTTGTCCTGTTGCAACAGGCCCTGCTAAAA
>NW_008795018.1:6779684-6804043 GCF_000699145.1 Aptenodytes forsteri
CGGCAGGGCTGCTCTCAATCCCTTCATGCCCCAGCCTGTATTGAGACAGGGGGTTGCCCCAACCCAGGTGCAGGACCTTGCACTTGGCCTTGTTGAACCTCATGAGGTTCACATGGGACCACTACTCGAGCTTGTCCAGGTCTCCTCTGGATGGCATCCCGTCCCTCTGGTGTGTCGACCGCACCACTCAGCTTGGTGTCACCTGCAAACTTGCTGAGGGTGCACTCGATCCCACTGTCCATGTCGTTGATGAAGATATTAAACAGTACTGGTCCCAATACGGACCCCTGTGGGATGCCACTCATCACCAACTTCCATCTGAACATTGAAGTTTATGAATTTGAAGTTTATGAATTGTGAATTAATAACTTTGTCAAGCTTTTCAACTTTAAAACTAGATGATGAAAAGACAAAAATATGTATTTCAAATTTAACAAAACATTTGTTTAAATGCTACAATTGGAAGCCTTGATTTTCTCTCTCATATGTGGCCAGAAAGTTTTGAAAAAAATTAAGTTTTTGTGACAGGGATGTGCAAAGGTATGCTGACAGCTATCCTCATGTTTTTGAATGCCACTGACAACTTAAAGGCCAAAGTCAAGTTGCAAAAAGAGATGGAAATATCTAAGCAGCTTGAGAAAGCCTTAATAACACTTGTTAACTCTGATATTATAGAGGCAACGGCAGCATTGCATGTCCAGGTCTGTTCAATGCATGTATTCAGGAACATAGTTTCTGAACTGTACCAGATCTATCCTTTCATTCATTCTCTTAATGCTACATTCATTCCTTAAGTATACATAACCACTATGCAAGTATGTATACACATACGCATACACAAACATTCTCAGTGCATCTTTTACTCCTACCTATTTACAAACACCAGTACTTCACAAATATTTTTGCAACTTGAGAAAGGGTAACAGAATGGATCCCTCAGATGTTGGGTTTGATGTTGACTTTCAAACATTTTCAATTATGAATCTTAAGGTCTCTCTAAAATGGCTGAAGGATCATAACAAAATAGTTCCAGTGTCCATGAAACAATTTCAGACAATTTATTAACACAAGCCTGCACGGCTCTAAGATGGCAACACCATTTCTTTTCTGGTGTTTGCTGTTATCAAGCCAGATCAAAACATAGACAGAACAAATGCATAACTGTCCGAGCCCGTTCATCTAGATACAGTCAGTTACCTCTGGAGGGCTTGTATTTACAGACCTGAGACAAACTGCTATGTCCTCAACTACTGGGAACAATGAGGTAGTAAACCAAACTGCCACTCAATAAATAATTTAGGATTTTTTATTAATTTCTGAATCTCTCGCTATCAGAGGAAAATGAAAGCAAACTGGAAAGAATTCATAGAATAACTGAAAAAGTTTTCAGAAGGCTAGATGGATTGATTCCCAAAAGGAGATTAAATAAACACAATAAACTTAATATGTATACAATTGCTTCATTAAACAAAAAATGAGAGTGCATAAATATAATATTTAGATGTTTTTATACTATTAACACAGAAAAATTAAGAATAATATTACATAGCAAAAGAGAATATGTCTTAAAGAAATAGAGTGGAATTAAGAAAAGGAAAAAAAAAAAAAGAACACTTTTAAGGAAAATGTCTGGTGCAATAAGGCCTATTAACCAACCAGTGGATTTTTAATGATAAAACTTCCATTATGTGCTAATACCAGGTAGACAAAGAAACTGAATACTGAATGGAATATGTTAGACTAATCTGAGGTTCAGTTCTGCCGCACTCAATCATAGTACTGATTTAGTAACAGCCAAATGGACTGGATGACTGTAACAAATTTCAGGTACTTTAATAATTGCCACTTTGGCATTTGGTTATGAGATTATCTAATACTGTGTGGCTACTCATATACTACAAGAACTTGAAGGACCTTTCTGATATTTGTCTAGAGTTTTACTTTTTTACCATGAAAATCAACCTGGTTACAGACAATTTTGAGCAACATGCCAAGACAGTGAAATTTCTAAAAGAAGGTAAGGTGATCTGTTCAATTGTCTTAAATGAAAGAAAAAAAAAAAAAAAAAAAATAAACATAAAGAGAAAGCAAAAAGCTTCTGAGAATGGGAAGATGGAGGTTTGGCAGTCTGTTGCAAAGTATATAATCACTTTCAGCTTAAACAATTCTAATATACCGTTTTGATTCATTTTTCCAATGATATACCTATACCGCAGTAGTAACTTCAGCATAGAATATAAAAATTACAGCATATAATATTTGAGACGCACTCAAAATTCACTTGAAAATGACAGCTGGTGCAGAATTAAGTTTTTCATTTTCTAAGTGGAGCAAAATATTGCATGCATTACACTGGTTTCTTATTTACTACTACACGCATTTCATAGCCTTTTGCTTCTGAAGTCCCAGATGAAGTGACATGTAACTTCCAGATAGACTAATCCTCACCATTTTATTTACTGTTACCTCTAAGCAGCTTTCCAACATTCTTCATGATTTCTCCAAAAATAATAGTTCTGAATATTGAGGAAAGTTCCTGATGTAAAACTTTTCTGAGATTATCACTGTAGACCATTCTTTTTCGGTGCTATATTCTGGAATTCATGTTTCACTCAACATGAGTCTAGAGAATTGAAAATAGAAATGAAGCAATGATGCTAATAGCAGAGTTTTATTCTCAACCATTTTCCCACCTCAAATATTTTTTGCAGGTTAAGGTTTTAAATAAGACAAAGACCGGAAGCTGATTTTCATAGAATGACAGAATGATTGAGGTTGGAAGGGACCTCTGAAGGTCACCACCTGGTTCAACACCCCTTCTCAAGCAGAGCCATCTATAGCTGGTTGATCAGGACCATGTCCAGACAGCTTTTGAGTATCTCCAAGGATGGAGTATCCACAACCTCCCTGGGCAACCTGTGCCGGTGCTCAGTCATCCTCACAGTAAAAAAATGTTTCCTCATGTTCGGGTGGTGCCAATTGCCTTTGGTCCTGTCACTGAGCACCACTGGAAAGAGCCTGGCTCTGTCCTCTTTGCAGCTTCCCTTCAGGAATTTAAGTATATTAATAAGATCCCCCTGAGCCTTTTCTTCTCTAGGCTGAACAGTCCCAGCTCTCTCAGCCTTTACCCATAGGAGAGATGCTCCAGACCCTTAATCATCTTTGTGGCCCTTTGCTGGACTCTCTCCAGTATGTCCATGTCTGTATTTTTTTTTTTCAGAAGTGGTCTGCTTCTGCAAGTGACTTTGTATCTTTGGAAAAGATCATCTCTACAATGTTACTTATTAAAAAAAGGGAACTGCTAGGTGAAGAGAGCTTTTGAAAACAGGGTCTCAACTGGTACTAAAAAACTACAACTCATGAGGGGATAGGCAGCCCGACGACAAGCATTGCGGAGTTTGACCGTGACGACCGAGCCTTGCGTCCGTGAGAAGAGAACAGCAAGTAAGAAGAACGCGAAGGAGGAAGTGGGAAAGTACCGAAGGAAAATGAAGCAACAGTTAAAGGGTCAGAGAACTGCTGTGTTTATAGAAGACTAGCCTATGTGCTTGTGTCTAGATGCGCGTGATCAAAAGGCTGTACCCTATCAGTAAGCTGCTGATAGCGCGTGAACACTTGAGTTTTGTATAAGAGGAGAGCTTAATACATAATAAAGTGTCTTTGGTTGCTGCCTGCCAGAGTCCGTGCCGTTAATCCCCACAAACTCATCTATTTTATTCTATATCATATTTCCTAACTTTTTTTGGTGGTGTTTTTTTTTTTTTTGTTGTTGTTTTTCCCCACCCCTGGCCCCCAGTCTGTACCACTGCAGAAAAAAGGTATATGTATACTCCTTATTTGTAAAAAAATCACATTTATAAAGCTATTTAATATCATGATTTGGTTAATGATTTAATGATTTGTTTTTATTTGGGAAGTTAGTTCAACAAGGAAGACAGAAAACAGATGAATCTGTGGATTTGTCAGATCACCCAAGCAAGGGGTAGTCTGTTGTTCTATTGTTCTTGAAGGATATCAGGGTTTGACCATTGCAGTCTCAGCTTTTAATTTACTCTGGCAGTACATGATCACTTTATGTCTATGCTTGTTCTCATGATCAACGCTGTCACATGCTCCCTACATTGTTCTTATCTATCTCAGCCATGAAGCAACCATAATGGCCAACATTTTTCTTGATCTGTTTCCTTTTAATTTCAGAGGGTAAAAGCAATGAATACTAATAACAACACAATGCCTTTATAGATAAAATAACTACTTCTTCCCAGGTAAACATTACAGGAAACAAAACAAAACAAAAAAATTCGCTGCAAATGCCATACAATTGTTTATAAGGCACAATGAGAAACCGTGCAGTTTAATGTGCCTTTGTAATGATGACCAGTCTGCATGTTCTGCAGTGAAATCACATGGAATTACAATATAAACTGAAATAACATTACCATGATTGAAAGCCAGTGAAGATGGAAAGAAGGATTTGGTTTTTTTGTTTGTTTGTTTGTTATCAGAAAATAAATTTTGAACAAACATACTGCATGACTATAACAGACAATATAGCTGCTTCCCATGCTTTTATATGCCTGCTATTTCATACCTGTAAAATAATTAGTCTTAGACATCAGAACCTATTTTCTCTCATACATAAATTAATACACAGAAAAGGGGGGGTGGACTTTATTATTGCAACTTATTATTTCTAACATATATGTTTTACTGCAGTTTCCTTAAAATTATTTTTGTTAACCTTTCTATTATCACCATTATTATTGTCAGGTTGGTGCTTTGAAATTTGTACCTCTTCTTACCACTAGATGGAACTGAAAAACCTTGTAATTTCTCTTATTTTTCTGTCACACAGATGCATACCAATTTATTCAGGATAAAAGCTTGGAAACAGTCCAGAACTGGCACTTACCAAGTTAGGGAAGGGTATCTGGAGCACAGTAACTGCTACTTGGTGTAGCACTACCTTTGTTGCTAGAAACTCTAACTGTCAAAAAAGAAGACATTTAAAACATATTATAAATGTTGTACCTTCATAGCAATGAAGGTAAAAATACAACTAAGCAAAAGAAATAAAAAAATCCCAACCATTATAGCTTTCCAAACTGTAATAACTCAAACTAAAAGTCAATATTGATTGATTTTTCAGGAGATACTTTGGAGACAAACCAAGGCAGCATTATGTTCACTTTCAATATATCTGATGTTTAACTGTAGAAAGGCATGTTAAAAAAATCAAAACTTTTTTTTCTTCTATTATATTTGTTTTATTCTGTGTATGTGGTGGGATTATTTCTTTACACATCCTACAGAAACAAACATTTATTCTTCTTCTGAAAAGATGTAAACATGCAAAACTATTAGTTTCATGATGTATTTGAGTTGAAAAATATATAATGTAATACATTTGTTGCTTTTGGTTTGAAGATCTATCACCTATTCTTTTCTGAAAGTTCATTACTGTAGCAGAATGATATCAATAGACTGATTTAGCAGTTCCTGCACTCAGTTCATCTGCATTTGAATCAGGTGTTAAAGTATTCTCCATGCCCAGCATAAATCATTATTTTTAAAACCTTTTAACTAGCATAATTTGTTTTGTATCCCTCTGTTCATTTGGATTGCTTTAACCTAACCAGATTATCCCATTTTTAGACTGAAGTATTACTTCTAATTAGAAACACTTCTTTCTCTCCTGACTAGTGGCTGACCTGTCAACCTTTCTGTTAAACTTTTCAAAGAAATATTTGCATCCCTGTCCTTTGATGCATTATTCTATAAGCATATTTTCTATACAAGGCAAAGCTGCAATAAATACATAAGAAATGAAGGCTTTTTAGCGTTGTTCTGCAATTGCCAGGAACCTGAGAGTTGCTGCCTTTCAACTTGATACCTGGAAGCTCAGTCTTATGAAGATCAACTAAATGTATTTTAGTTATGTTGGGTGGTGTTTTCTTTGGTGTTTTTTGGGTTTGTTTTTGGTTTTTATGAGGTTATATTAGGCATTTAGAAATTAACATATTAAACACCAAATGGTCAATATGCAAGCATTACAAACTATACATGCACTTTTCCAGTTTGGCTTACCTGTATAATAGAAGAAAAACCAGCAGAGAGTGTCAGTGAATTATGTGTAACTAAGCTTTTTGATCCTTCTCACATTTATTTCACTGAAAACGGTTAACAGTTGTGGGGTTTTTTTTCCCTTTGTCTCTATTGTTATCAGATTTTCTTATTCAATTCCTTGACCTTTTCCTTGATCTTTCTTTGGCATAACAGTCCCTTTAATTCTCTCTGAAATTCTTCCCTTTCTGCAGCCTCCGCCTAGATCTCCTGTCTCCTAGAAATATGTCACATCCCTGGTGTTGTCAACATCTATACAGAAGGGCAAAACACTGTGATAATTAAGTATTACAAACATAAAATTGTGACATATGGTCAACTCCTACCTAGAGAAAAAAAAAAAGCATTTTGTTCAACCTCATTTCTATCTTCTTAGTAAATTAGGATGCAAGTTAAAGGAAAGATGGGTAAAATACCCTTTGTTTACTGTGGAGTTCTGAGGAGGAAGGGTAATATTTAAAGGATAGGTAATTGCTTATGTTTGTACCCTAACACCCTTACATCAAGGTTTCTTTGACTGTACCTTTAAGCCATTAACTGCACAAAGCAGGTTCCTAGTTTCTTTTATTTTTTATAAAGCAGTCTGCGTGTTGCCAGCCTTCTGCAGCACCAGATGACAGTCTGCTAAAGCCTGTAAAAGAGCTGAAAATAGTTTGCATGTTCTGTGAAATCCCTGAAAAATATATTAAGAAGAGAAAGCAACTTCTTGTGGTTTCAGAAAGGGTGCAGAAAAAAGTCTGTATGAGAAGGTGTGGTTTCTTCATTTAGATCATGAGTGCCCCACAGAGTTGGGAAGGGGGAAGGGGGCTCATGTATTACAGGTATGAGGCCTTCCTTTCTTTTTCATTAGGATGAGCTCCCAAAAGAGCCTTTGTTACTATAAAATAGTGGTGTAAAATAGGAACCCATGCCAAAAGTGAATATGTGAATTGCTCTATAATTTTGTTGATGGGTTAAGTTACAGTAGAACTACCCTCTTTTCCTGCCAAAATAGGCGCTGCTCTTCATGAGTGTCTCTAATAAGCATTGCAGTGATTTTCTGTAGTATTTCATATTTTAGTACCTTAAAATACATCGACATGGTGCCCCAGAGGTTATTGCTTTTGCTTTATATGATTTCATCTTCTCACTTCATATGGTATAATAGCATTATGTTATTATTACTAAGCTTCAAAATTCAGTATTGAATTATACAATTTACTAGTACAATTGTGCTAGTGTGTAAGGTATTTCAAACACTGCATACATACTGGGAGTTTACCTGGTGTAAATCGGGTATCTTCATAGACTTAAATGTGGCTAGTTGTTTTTTACCAGCTGACGGTAGGACAAAAAACAAAGTACATTTCATTTCTTGTCAAGACTTTTATTCAAATTGTGATGTTTTAAGCATATTTCCCAAGTGAAAAGCTTTAACACTGTATGTGATTATACATTATTTTCAACATTACTGCTTTAACAATGTTGCAGTTCATACTCTGAGAACAAACAAATGGACAAGAATGCAAAACTGAAGTAAATATCCAGTTCTGAATACACACTAATATTGCTCTTTGCTTATTCATCACTGTTATTTCAGCAGCTTAGGTGTTGAACTAGATTATTGTCAGAAGCTGATTAGGAAATATTCTAAGCCCTACCTCAGAAATTCCAAACATTTCATGTTATATTTCCCATGCCATTTTTTTTCTTCATTCCAGCTTTTATTTGATGGCTGTCACTGTAGTAGTTGAAGTGGTACTTGAAGAGAGTACTTAAAGACCATTTTCTGCAAGCATGTACCCTATGCTTAAGTAGCCTAAACTCAGTTGGTGAAAATACTCTAACAGGATGACTATGGTGAGTAAGTTTTTTGCAAGTAAGTTAGCGAATTAGTTTATATCAGAAAATATTTTACTGGAAGATTTATTCACTGCTATGTTGTCATGAACAGTTTTATTTACATACTACAATTTTGCCTGATGCATCCAGTTTAGAGATGATGTACTAGAACTAAAGAATGACCAGCCTATGCTCCTTAACTTTTTCTTAAATGCACACTGCACTGCCTGACTTCACAAGATCTCTTATACCAATTAAAGATCAACAGAAAGCTTTACCCTGATTTCTCTCTGCAAGTCTTGATTTGTTCTTTGCAGTCACAGTGCAAAAATGGTGATGGAAGCTCTGACTCTGTGAAGGACACCCACAGCTGAGAATAATGCAGGAGCTGGAAGTCAGCTTTTGGTTTACTGTTTGATTTACTTGAATGACTTAAAAGTCATTTGTTGCTATGTATTTTTAATATTGTCAATTTTTAGAAGAACTTCTAGTCTGAAATGTACCTCTTATTCCTACACAGTTTGGATCTGAATTTGTTACTTTGGAAGTCAATGGCAATTCCAGATTTGACATTGATTTAGGCCCAAGAGAATATTTAGAAATTAATTTAAATAGTTATATACAAAAACACAGTTCCTCTACAGATAAAGAAAGGGTGACTTTCTCACAAAATCAAATGAAAAAATTATCGGTTTTAACTTTCCTCTATCTATACAGTATCTGCTTTGATGGAAACTACAGTTTTCCATGACCTCTTATGTTAATTCTGTGATCACCAACCTAATCTCTCTAAAAGGAACTGAAATTATTTTATGTAGAAACTGTAGATTAGAGAAAAAAAACACTGAAGACAAAATCATAGAATCATAGAATCATGGAATCATTAAGGTTGGAAAAGTCCTCTAAGATCATCGAGTCCAACCGTCAACTCAACACCACCATGCCCACTAAACCATGTTCCTAAGCGCCTCATCTACACGTCTTTTAAATACTTCCAGGGATGGTGACCCAACCACTTCCCTGGGCAGCCTCTTCCAATGTTTCACCACTCTTTCAGTAAAGACATTTTTCCTCATGTCCAATCTAAACCTCCCCTGCCGCAACTTGAGGCCATTTCCTCTCGTCCTATCACTAGTTACTGGGGAGAAGGACACCCACCTCACTACAACCTCCTTTCAGGGAGTTGTAGAGAGCGATGAGGTCTCCCCTCAGCCTCCTTTTCTCCAGGCTAAACAGTCCCACTTCCCTCAGACGTTCCTCATAAGACTTGTTCTCCACACCCCTCACCAGCCTCGTTGCCCTTCTCTGGACACGCTCCAGCACCTCAACGTCCTTCTTGTAGTGAGGGGCCCAAAACTGAACACAGTATTCGAGGTGTGGCCTCACCAGGGCCGAGTACAGGGGCACGATCACTTCCCTACTCCTGCTGGCCACACTAGTTCTGATACAGGCCAGGATGCCTTTGGCCTTCTTGGCCGCCTGGGCACACTGCCAGCTCATGTTCAGCCGGCTGTCAACCAACACCCCCAGGTCCTTTTCCGACAGGCAGCTTTCCAGCCACTCTTCCCCAAGCCTGTAGCGCTGCATGGGGTTGTTGTGGCCGAAGTGCAGGACCCGGCGCTTGGCCTTGTGGAATGTCATACAGTTGGCCTGGGCCCATCGATCCAGCCTGTCCAGGTCCCTCTGCAGTTACAAAGAAAAATATATCTTCCCCAAGATTTTAATGAACTCAAATATGTAATTGATGAGCCAACACTAAGAAACATATGAAAAGAGAAGTAAAACATACCTATGACCCTATACCTCATATCTATTGAAAAATGAAGTCACACACGAATTTCCTGAACCTTATTATGATTTTTTATGCTGCATGGCACAGAAGTCCATCAGCCTCCTGGGCTGCATTAGGAGGATTGTTGTCAGTAAGTCAAGGGAGGTGATCTTTCACCCCTGCTTAACACTGGTGAGGCCACACCTGGAGTCCCTTGCCCAGTTCTGGCTCCCCAGTCCAAGAGAGACATGGACATACTGGAGAGAGTCCAGAGTAGGGCCGCAGAGACGATTCAGACACTGGAGCATCTGACATAGAGATAGAGATAGCTCAGAGAGCTGGGACTCTCAGCTGGAGAGTCAGCTGCAGGAGTTCATCCTAGAGGAGAGAAGGCTCAGGAGGATCTTATCAATGTGTATAAATACCTGATGGGAGGGAATGAAGAAGATGGAGCCAGACTCTTCCCAGTGGTGCCCACTGACAGGACACAAGGCACAAATTTAAACACATGAAATTCCATCTAAACACAAGAAAACACTTTTTTTTCCTTCTGTTTTTTCCTTTTACTGTGAGGGTGATCAAACACTGGCACAGATTGCACAGGGAGGCTGTGGAGTCTCCAACCTTTGAGATATTCCAACCTGACTGGACATGGTCCTGGAAAACCTGCTCTAGCTGGCCCTGCTTTGTGCAGGAGCAGGTTGGACTAGACAAACTCCAGAGGTCCCAATGATACTGTTTCTGTGAATTTTAAATCAGGTATAGACAATAGAAATTTCTGATTTATTTTTAAGCCTTGATTACCAAAGTAGGACTTTGCATTTGTTCAAGAACTAAAAGGCAGTGAGGACCTGTGCTTTTATATTTAAAGCTAACAAGAATTTATTAGGCTATTAACATTTTTGACTTAGCTTAATTACAGCAATTAAGAGATTACCTGCACTGAAGCACTTATCTGCAGCTGATCTAGCCTAGAGGTGAGAATCAAAGGGAGAGGAAAAAGGAAATAGTTCATTTATTCTTGGTTCAAGTTGACACCAGACTTTGAGGCATATTTCTCACCTTTCCCTTGTTTTTAAAGCAAGTCTGTAAGTGACTGAGCTCTTTGGAGCAGAAAAATGCAATTAAAGGTCTCATGGAACTTTCAGTCTATTTACCACTTTTCTCCTAATGCTGGGGAGGAACATAATCCATGACTTTCCTGCATCACTCCTTGAATTTTGTTCAGTGTTACCACATTTAAACATCCTAGAAAGATGGAATTTCTAACAAGTGGAGAGGGTGATGGTACTATCATAGAAAAATGATTTGAAGTACATAAAAATGCATATATATTTGAACACACACATATATATATAGATGTGATTTTTTTTTTTTTTTTAATTTAAAGACTGATGTATTTTAATGACTTCTGGATAGCAGAATAGATCACTGATCCTTCCAAAGCAACTTAAAATTTCAGGGTTGTCCCACATCAAAATTCTGCTTTAATTTGTCATAAATTGCCCTTCTTATATTGTCCATTTGCATTACCTCTTGTAACCTCTACTTTATCTGCTCCTAAATATCTTAGTGGACTAAGCATTTTTCAAAACAAGAGAGGGTTTTTTATGTTTGTTTGTGGTTTTGTTTGTTTGTTTGTTTTTCCAGAGCAGTCAGCTAGTTTTGTGATTCCCTTCTGAGTTAAATTCTGGTAGACAGATTGCCCTGCTTTCAGTGGTTCACCCTCACTACATAACATAGTCTTTCTAGAATGAAGGAAGCTACATCCAAGGTGTTAACTAGTGTTGGTAACTTCTTCCATTTCACCTTGTTCATTAAGAGTTTCATTTTAAGCTTGTTTTGTCAACTTGATTTTTGTTCTTTTGGTTTGGTTTGGTTGTTGGCTTTTTTTTTTTTCTTCAGAGTTACTTCTCATCCTTGTCTCAATCTACAAGTAACTAATAGTCCCCTTTAATCCCAAAACTCATATCACTGATGGACAGTGTTGTGTGCATTTCTCTGATCATTCATCTCTGGACGCAATAGACTGTGGTCATTCTATACACTTAGAGACAGGTACCGTATCTCCTGTGAATGGACGTAAAAGCAATATACGTGAACAGGACGCATGAAATATGCAGTGTTGGGGTCACATGCAATATGATACTGTTTCTTTATCTCCAAAGAGAATTTTGTACTCCAAATGGGAAAGTGTGTTGGACCTAAAGATGAGATGATGAAGAGATGATTCCACTGGAATTAAAGGGGAATGGGAGAGTAGGGAAAATATATACTGCATAATTCATCATAGACATTTCTGAGATTTCATCTTGCCTTACTAACTAGATTGGGCAGCAAAAACCGTGTTCTTTCTATCACCTTAGAGGAAAATAGAGGTAATATTACCTTGTGTAGTTTTTTGGGGAAATAAGTCCCACTCATAGATCACTATAGTATTTGAATACAAACAGTTATTTACCTGATGTAAAAAAATAAAGACATAGCTGTTCAGACTTTTGAAATAGGAAAAAGTGGGTGTTGCTTTAAGCAAAAGGTCATCCATCTGTCTTAGAGTGCTCTGTAATGCATTTCTTACTTGAATCTACTGCTTTGGTATTATGTTACTAGCTCATGAACCAAATCTGAATTGCAGTTCAGAGGGAGCTATCAGCTCTCACAGTGATATAGTGGTATGCCTATGCTGTAGTCTATATTTAAACATTCAGTGAATCATATATACTGTACATATGTAAATATGAATTTGCAGTGCAAATGAGCTGCAGGGCCTTGAATACTGAAAAAGTGATTGAAGAACAAGCTTATTTGAAGAATTGGTTTTTCACTTTCTTAGTCTCCAAGATCAAAGCCATAACTATGGCAAGAATCATACTCTGAGAATATTTGCTTTGAGAGCTTGCCTCTCACCTGTTATATTGAATGGGTTCTCTGAAAATTTCTACAAGATTGATGGGTACCACACTTCTGCTGGGTGGATAATTTTCTTGTCTTCTGGGCAATACCAGGTATCAGTACCTCTGTTTATTTAATGACGAGTAATGGACTGATGAGAAGAATAGATCATGGATACTTTGGGATTCTAGACAAATAATCCAATGATGCTTTACAAGGATACTTGGATCTTGCAAGTCAAGACTTTTACATTCATATAAAGAAGGCAGACATTTATAGTCAAATGTGTGGTATATGTCAGCACACATTTAGTTCTTCCTGCAATGCAGTAAGAAACAACACCATCATTTACAGTATTTAAAGAGAAAAAACAATACACAATATTCTATTACAAGGATTATGAAAGTAAGAGGAAAAACTGTGTAATATCACAGACTTTAAAAAAAATGCAATAGGAAAAAAGTATTTAACTACATATGACTGGATGATTCTTATGTAACAAGTTTTGAGGGTTTTTTGAAGTCTGATTTTCTTAAGATCAGCATAAATTTAAAAATTGTTCACAAAATGGCAGAACCACAAAATCACAGAGAAGCACAAAATCACTGAGGGTGCAAGGGACCTCTGGAGTTTGTCTAGTCCAACCTGCTCCTGCACAAAGCAGGGCCAGCTAGAGCAGGTTTTCCAGGACCATGTCCAGTCAGGTTGGAATATCTCAAAGGTTGGAGACTCCACAGCCTCCCTGTGCAATCTGTGCCAGTGTTTGATCACCCTCACAGTAAAAGGAAAAAACAGAAGGAAAAAAAAGTGTTTTCTTGTGTTTAGATGGAATTTCATGTGTTTAAATTTGTGCCTTGTGTCCTGTCAGTGGGCACCACTGGGAAGAGTCTGGCTCCATCTTCTTCATTCCCTCCCATCAGGTATTTATACACATTGATAAGATCCTCCTGAGCCTTTTCTCCTCCAGGCTGAACAGTCCCAGCTCTCTCCGTCTCTCCTCGTATGAGAGATGCTCCAATCCCTTCATCATCTTCAAAGGGACTCCGGTGTGGCCTCACCAGTGTTAAGTAGGGGTGAAAGATCACCTCTGAAACACTCCTCCTAATGCAGTCCAGGAGGCTGATGGACTTCTGTACCACAAGGGCACACTGGTGTTGTATGATCAGCTTGTTGTCCTCTAGGACCCCCAGGTCTTTCTCTGCAGAGCTCCTTCCCAGCCATTTGACCCTCAGCTTGTACTGGTGCATGAGGTTATTCCTCCCCAGGTGCCTGGCTTTTAATTAGTTATTAATTAAAACAGCCTAATTTGGCTTGGAAAGTGAAGAAAAATACAAACTTGATCCAGAGTATTTAGGCTTAAAATCCCTAAATGGTTAGTGGTTGTTAATTATTTAAAAAAAAAAAAAAAAAAATATGCAGCATCATTGAAGAAGCAAAATTAAATGTGAAAGGGAAATAAATACTTTTACCATAGAGATAAATATCAGTTCTTTTATGAATCAGAGATACCCTGAAACTTTAAGGATTAGTATCTGATCTAATTTTGTTATTTTAAGTGCCACTTTATTAACTTAAACCAATTTATTTTAGTTGGTAATTAAAATTAAAAAGAGCATAAATTTGAAAGTCAGTATTATTTTGTTGTAATTAAAAAAATCATTGTGATTTGACAGAAGTTTAAAGTAGGAGTTTTGTTTCTTTTTATTTCCAATTTTAAGTGAAAGTCTAAGCTTTTAATGATTCTTTTATTAGCTGTCTTATGATTTTGATGACTCTGGGATGTTTTCTTGAGTTTTCAAGGATGAAAAAAAATCAGTTTTCAAGGATGATAAGACATTATAAAACCTTTGCATTTCCTAGTCTTATCTTGGCTTTCTGATGATGACAAATATAAACCTAGGTTTTTCAGAAATCTTGTTTTATTTTAGTAAGAAACTGAGCATTAGTTGTACATAATATCTAAAGCTTTATACTTGGAAACAACAAAACTTAATAAATTCCAAGGACAAGGATTGAATTTGACAATAAAAACATATTTTCCCTCCAGAAAGTGCATTTTATTTTAAATGCATTTTGTATGTCACTATTGAAAAATACTCTGCATTCAGTTGTCTAGTTGATGCTGAAACTGCATAATTTCATGTTACCTTTTCACTGTACTATATATGACATTTTTGCACCAGAAATGAATCATACTTGAAAACAAGTCAAAAATACTGGGAAAAAAAGTCATTTCACCGTCACACAGCCTTCCTTCTTAGAAAAGAAAGGGAAAAAAAATCATACTTACACAAACCTGAATTCTGTATGAGGTTTACAAATAGGTATTCTTTGTATGTCACCTCAATGTATAGTACTTTAAGAATATGAAATTATGATCAGATATGTAAAGCTCAGATTATTCTGTTTTTGCAGCAGAAACTTTCTTTTGCATTATATAGGGCTTCTGTACTAGGCTTTCAAATTTTGGGGGTTTAGAAGCTACAAACATTTCTAGAGAGAAAAGGAGAAATTTAAAAAAAATGGGAAGAAGAGAAAAGGTGGTGCTTACTTAGACTATTGTCCTGGAAAGAATGCTCAGTACTACTCCATACTCCAATGTCTTCTCTGTTTGTCTGTTTAGTGGTTGGGTTTTTTTATATTTCTTCTGACATTAAAGAGTGATAGTTAAAACAGAGGGGAAAAAAAATCCCATGCCACCAGAAACTACAGTCTCTTTCACATTCTCCTTCAGCCCCATAAATTGTACATTTTTTCTACATTGAAATGTTACCTCCCCTCTTCTGGCTCAGATTGTCAGGGCATAATTAGCCAGGTACAAAGAGACTCTGCTAGCAGAACATAGAGAGCTTTAGAATATAAAACAATTATTAACTGTCTGTCATGCACAAAAGATAGCTAGGATTTAATAGACTATTAGGCTAAGCATTCATGTACTTGCCTCCTCTGATAAGGTACCCAAAACCCATTTCTTGGCCACACAGGCATCAGTCGGGAGGGAAGCCCCCACAGCTCCCTGAAACGATTCTTCACTGCTGTTAAGTTGCCACCCTCCCTCATCTCTGTCAAGAATGGTGACACTGATGACTCAGGCCTGGAATCCCAGCAAACACCCAGCTAGATCCCAACTAACTCCTCTGTTCTGTTTTGGTTTTCCTTTAGGGTTATATATTCTTCGACATGGGAGCTGTGTCTTGTATCCTTGAGCTAATGACAGTCCCTGACTCAACACTCCTACCCCTATCCATAATTTTACCTTTCTTATCCTCTGTGCTCTTTCCCACAGCTTTCTTTCGGAGCTCTGCAATTTTTTCAGAAGTTGGAGCAAATGTTATGCTGCTGAGCTACATACAAACTGGTCCTTGGACCCTCAGTGCTCAGGCCATTGAGCCTCAGGGGCAGGGGGTTTACAGCAGGGCTTGCAGAGAGAGAGGGTTACTGTGATGGCCAGGAAACAGAAAACATCCACCCCAGCATATGTACCTATGCATGCATGTTTGTATTTAAATAAATTAGATACTGTGGTATTCCCTCAGGGAAAGACTGAACTTGCTCTGACGGAGATGGACAAGTTTCTCTGTTTCTTGTGCAAATGGCAAGTGGTGGTAGCACCAAGCCTCCACCTTATGAAGGCTTCAGTGTTGCAGGTGTATGATAGATTTTATCACAATACTGCTACTAGATTGTGTACCACTGCTCTGAGAGAGACTGCCTCCAGCACAGCTGAATCTAGGGAAGTCTAAGGTGAAGGAAACTGTAAACATTTAACAGATCAGTGTCCTAATTTTTCATTCATATCAACTGCTTTCCTACTGTTGGCACGTATCTGAGACTGAAAAAAAATCATAACTGAACAGCAGGCGCCCAACTTAGATACCAGAGTATGATAAGGATTCTCTAGAGGATGATTCAGAACATCTGCCTAAATTAGCAAACATTAAATATAAATGCCACTTTTTAATACTTTTCATGCTTTGGATGGAATTTCTAATGTTTGTAAAGCAGCAAAGACTTGAGTTGCATACCGTCTTTCACCTGCAGATGATCATATTCATATTCAAATTTGACCATGTGTTTTACTCTTTTATTACCTTAGCTTAGTCTGAGATTTAACAACCGCAGTAAGCATTTTGAATTAGCTTTCTTGGTTTTTTGTGAGGGAGGGAAGAGGACCAAAAGGGAAGAGGATTTTGTAGACACCAGCTGAAGTTATGTAGGTTCTACAGGTAAATCTGACATGTGGTATATTCATCCACCTGAAGATATATTTATAATCTTATCACTCTTCTCCATTTTCTTCATTTGTCAGGTGAGTTACCCCCTTTTCTTTAACACTAGAAATTGCAAGTGGATCTAATACTGTGTTAATAACTTTGGCATTGCATTCCTTCACAATCACCACATCCATGCACAAGAAAATAATGAACAGAAACAGCTCATTGAAAAAGTTAAAAAAGTTTACTTATTCATGAAATCCCTAATGTATCTAGAAATATATCTAGAAGTTTGTTGTGTAATCTCTTTCAATGCTATTTGAAAGGCATTCCCATGTTTTTTGTGCTTCTATTCACATTATCTTAAAAAAACCCTAAACATCTACCAACCACAGAAATTAGGGCAGCCCCCAAGGTCCTAAATACATTTTTTAATCCTTTTGAGAGCCTCCTAAAAAGCTCAGAACACAAAGTAAAATTAATAGTCAAGATACTTCTTTCTGGGTTCACACAAATATTATGTTATGAGCCTCTGTGAAGCAAACAGGTGAATTTCTTTCAGCTTTTTCATTCCCCCATCTGACAGTCTTGCATACTAGTTCAGTGAATATCAAGTTAGATGTATGCTCTTTGACAGATTTGGCAGCTGCTTAATACAAAGATGCAGTATCACAAGATATAGACTAGCTGAAGGACATATACAACAACTCTAGTCACTTCACGGTACTTCTGGAAATCCGGGTAAACAGTTTTCTCTTCTGTTATATTAATTTATAACAGTTAAGTAAAGCAGTGTCTTCTTTGATTATCTAAAGAATGGAGTTTTGAAAGATTATGTGAATTTAGTCGTAAATTGTCTCAGCTTCACAATTTATTTCTGTTTAGAGAGATTTTTTCCTTGCAGATTTAAAGTGTGATTCTTTGAGATATAAACTCTTCCTTTCAAATAATGCAAGCAATACTGAGGCAAAATATGTTTATTATAAATGGAAAAAGTATATATACTTTTGAATTAAAATGAGACTATTTATTGTTTTCCAGTCACAAGTCCTTGTGTGTAAGAGCTAAAAATCTATGTTATGCTTCTGATAGATTTTATATGTGAAGCTCTGTTTTGTCTGACAAATCTAAATTTCTGGCAACCATATATGTCATTAAGGGTATACAGTGTATACATGGTAATATTTCTCCGTCAATACTTATACTGTTTTAGATATTTCTTCCAGTGCTGGTTCAGCTGGCAGCTTTAATGTAGATGGGCATTGTTTGAATAAGCATTTTAAATACTATATTGAAAATTTCTGCTTGGAGCATGGCAATATTTTGTATTACTAAGAAATTTCCCAAGAGGACCTATGTTCTAAGAATGAAAAACACTCTTCACTTCCCTCAGCTTCCAGAAGATTAAAGAAAGGGGAAAATGAGATTCACACACAGCTTAATTCAAGCACTGGAAACACAATTTTAGTACAGATTTTCTTTTTTTGATACTACAGTTCATATTCAAAGAATCATAGCATCATAGAATCATAGAATTTCCTTTGTTGTCTTGGTCTCTAATTCTTACCCATAAGCTTTCAACCTGCTTGTGGCTGTTCTTCAGAGACAGCTCTTCACAATCTATCCATTTCTTGATGTAGAGGACAACTCCTCCACCCCTCCTTCCTCATCTGTCCCTTCTGAACAGCCTGTAGCCATCAATAGCCGCACTCCAGTCATGGGATTTGTCCCACCAAGTTTCAGTAATGGCAACTAGGTTGTAGCTTTCTAGCAGCACGGTGGCTTCCAACTCCTGTTTGTTGCCCGTGCTGCATGCTTTGGTGTAGAGGCACTTCAGCTGGGCCGTGTCACCTTCTTAGAGGAACACACCTTAATTCCTTTGAGGTATTTCCCTGGTGTTTTCCTGTTGGCTCCTATTACCTCAGGAGCCCCTGGCTCACCTCTGTAAGACTTCAAGTGTGCTGCAGTGTACCCAGCACATCTCAGAGCAACAGGCTGAAGGCCCTTGCTTAGCACCCCGTCCCTCTAACCTTGGCGTGTCATCCTACAGCCTGTCACAGGCAAACTTGATATTATCCCCCTCCCCCTTCAAGTCTAGTTTAAAGCTCTGTCAATGAACCCCGTTAGCTCATGAGCAAGGACCCTCTTCCCCCTTTGAGAAAGGTGAATCCCATCTGATGTTAACAGGTCTGGTGCCGTGTAGGCCATCCCATTATCGACAAGCCCAAAATTGTGGCAGTGACATCAGCCACAGAGCCATGTATTAATTGACGGGGTCTGTCTGTTTCTTCCAATGTTGCTGCCGGCAACTGCAAGGATAGAGGGAAAAATAACCTCCAGATTCCCTTACCAACTATCCCAAGGTCCTGAAGTTTCTTTTGATTGCCCTTGGACTACGCGTTGCGGCTTCATTGCCACCCACATGGAAGAACAGTAATGGGTAATAGTCCAAGGGCCGTACCGGGCTAGGAAGTTTTCTAGTGATGTCCTTAACCCCAGGCCCCAGGGAGGCAGCAAACTTCCCTAAGAGGAGGGTCTATCCGGCATATTGGACCCTCTGTTCCCCTCAGAAGGGAGTCACTTGCAACTATAACCCGTCTTTTCTTCCTCGTGGAGGTGGTCATGATACAGGGGTAGACCTTTCTGACCTTGGCAACAGCTCTGATGTAGATGGACTGTCATCCACATCATCCATTGGCTGGTCTTCCATATCCAGAGCCTCATACCTGTTGTACAGAGGCACCTGCAAAGGTGAGGTGGGCAAGCGGGGGGCTCGCCTGCTGCCCCAAGTGTAGACTTGTCTCCGTTCACTCCTTTCCTTTAAGCTACTTCTTCAGCCTGGTGGGGGGAGGATACAGGATCCCCTTGATCTTGTTTTTTTTTCAGGTGTTTGTTTTTGTCTCAGGGAGAGCAGAGCATGGTTCCACCAGTCTATCTCTTTCTCAGACTCCCTGATGCTCCTTAGCCTTTCTATTTCCTCTCGTAGCTCTGCCACCAGGCTGAGCAGATCATCCACTTGGTCACACTTCGCACAGCTCTTCTCGCTACTGCCATCCGTTACCAGTGAAAGGCTCTGGCACACCCTGCAGCCTGAGACCTGGATGGCTGCTTGTTTCTGTGGTAGCTCTGTCTGGGTTGCCGCATGCATTCTGGTGAGTGCAGAGGACATAGCTTTCTGCCTCGTGGATACCGTAGCTAAGCTCCTTCTGAGAGGGTGGTGACCACCAATGGAACTCACCTCTTGAGCTGGTAGGGTGACTACGCCCTTCCTGTGTGCTCTGCCGTGTGAACTGCCATGCAAACTGCCACACCATGTCCTGACATGCCACGATTTGTTTGCCCGCTCTGTTCATGGCACTCCTGGTCACTAGCACTCCCTAGGCTGTTTTTTATAGGTGTGGGGGTGGCCACGGTTGCTCTGGCAATGCCCAGGCCTCGTCAGTGTCTCCTGCGAGAGCTGCTGGCTCCTGGTGGGTATCTCCGCTGCCCTGGCATTTCCCTGCCTCAGGAAACCCCCTGTGCACCAAGATCTGCTGCCCCCCTGCCGATCAGGCCAGCTCCAGAGCAGCTCCCCTTGGTGACTGACTGCTATACGTATATTGTACATATATGTACAGATACTGAGAGATATATATAGTATGTACTTTGATGCTGCACTAAATTTTTTACATCTGCATTTTCATATACACCCCAAGAGATTTAAAAGCCCTGTTTCACATTTCTAGTGCTTTTCTTTTCCCACTACTCTAATCTTATCATATGTTCACTAATCTCCTCTACTCCATTTTTATTTTGCATATGTTTCCCTGTGTGATCCCTGCCCATTCATAACACTCCTTTAAGGCATAAATAGCATCAGACATTAAGGCCACAGGAGGCAGTGGAGCTAGAATTCATTTTTTTAGCAGTTCATCCAGAATTTCCAATTTCTAGTATTCTAATATGTCTTTTAGTTTTTGGGTTTTTTTATGTTGTTGTTCATATGCTTTGCAGATTTCATTCCCAATTTTATCTAATTTTAGTGGATAAATGAAGAGGAGAAGGATTTTTTTTTTTTCTTTCTTTCTTTTGGAAATAGAACAAGTGAGTCGCAAGTGACAGGACAAATTCCTTGTCTCAGACAAATTCTGCTTTTCTCACACTTCAGCTTGCTACTTCACAGTTTCATGCAAAATATATTCCAGCTCTCTTCTTCCAGTAACAAAGACTAGGATCAGATGCTCAAAGACTGGGTGGCCTTTCATGATCCTATGCTTAATCTCTTCCTAAATGTGAACAAGAGCCTATTCTCTCCCTCTTTTCACTTAACTTTCCTGTACGTGAAGAGTGCTACTTGTCACTGTAGTTTCCTGTAGCCTTAACTGCAATTATTTAAATCTGCTTGAGGTGACATTTCCTACTTCCTTGATTCTACCCGTGGTTCTTCTTTATGCTTCACCTTTCTAGAAGTGTAAGCCAATCTCTATCATTATTTGTGTAAAGATTATGCTATAAAGCTGTATCAGTGAAATTCCAAGTTTAGATATTTTGTCTACATTGTTACATTATTCTTATGAACACTAGACTTTTCAGTTACAAGAGTTCATGAGTGTTAACTTGTAAAAAGTGGCACAAGGTGTAAAAATATGGTAAATAACATCCAAAAGCAGGACATTATTTCTGAAGGATTACAATAAATTTGTGACTTTTCAGTAGTTGAACACTGCCTAGAAAAATCAAATACAAACTTTAGACTTTTTTCATTTATTTATTAAGTCCCTTTTTTGAAGAATACAAAGATTATAGTATCTTTGTTAGTCAAAAAGCAAATTTAGAAAGTAGAAAGTCTTGCAAATACATCATGTAAAAAATAGTTGAGAATTTTCAGAACTAAGAAACTGCAATTGAGTCAGAATTACAGGCTTTCACAGAACTTAATATAACATTATTTTCTGTTTCATCTGAACTTTGTTGTTACCTCATTTTAACACAGTCAAATGGAATATTTGCTACATCTCTTAATATACACATATCACTGGTACACATGTACAATCAACAAACTTGCTGTCTGTATAAAAGAATCCTGTTCTGTATTCATTGCATGCGTATTTATAACCAAAAACTGGAACTGCAAAAAAGGATTTCACAGTGCTACAAAGGGGCATCATGAATTATTTACAGTAAATCAAATTTTATAACGCTCCTCAATCTTTCATAAACTGTATCTTCCTATTTTATTTGATATTTTTTCCAGAGACTTAAAGCAGCATAAGTCAGGGAAATCTCTTAAATTCCTGAAAGATTTGTAAGAGTACATGAAGAAACAGTTCTTACAGTAGCTTTTGCATTTGATGTAGCTGTAAGACTATTGATATCCTGTAAGCATTTAATATTTAAGAGGAAAGGAGCTAGATTTTCTAAAATGTTTAACACCCTGAGCCTCCTTTTATTCTGAATTAAGGCTACTGGAAGTTGTTAGGAAATGTTAAAAACTTTTCTCAAACTCAGTGATTGACTTGAGCTTATCATCCTCACTGTTTCTGCATACACAGAGACAAATACACAGTAACACTTGAAATGTATAAGGGTCAAAATGTAGATCATAGTTGAGGAATGAAAATGTTTCCTCAAAAGTGCTTCTGCGTGTACCAGAGGACACTGAAAAACTGAGAAAAGTTCAGAGAGGAAATCCAAGACCAACTAAAATCCTTGAACATCATCTTTACAATGAAGCACCTAAAGAGCTTTATTTATGGATATAACAAGGGAACACTAAGATGTGACTTCATTTTAACTGTAGACATAGCTAAGAGGTTGGTTGGTTTGTTTGTTAGGCTTGACAGACAAAGGCATAGCAAGGAAAATGCAGTTCCTGAAAGGAGAATTTATATTTAAGGAAGTAGGAAATAAGGTGTCTGGACTTAAAATGATGTTCTGTTAGGGTATATATGGTTTCTTCATCACCTAAAATTACTGGAACAGGGTCCCCAGGGAAGCGGTCATGGCACCAAGCCTGTCAGAGTTCAAGGAGCATCTGGATGACGCTCTTAGTCGTATGGTTTAGTTTCAGGCAGTCCTGCAAAGAGCAGGGAGTTGGACTTGATGATCCTTATGTGTCCCTTCCAACTTGAGATATTCTGTGATTCTATGATTCAAACTTATGATCTCTCAGTTATCAATATCCTCAAAAAATCCCCATGCATTTACACTATCATCAGAAAAAGGGAATGTAAAAAAAAAATCTATAAGAAAAAAGGGCATTAGAGCCAAGTATTTTATCGAGACAAGAACAGGAAGAAGTGATCATTTCCTCCTATCTCTGGCTGAGAGCTGTAACGAGACTATTTTCAAGAAGGATCCCTCATATGTTTTCATCTTCATATCCCTCCAGGCTCTTCCTTGCTCAGAGCCAATCAAGATTCCCACAGGCACATCCTGGAGTTATTGTATCTGTAATGTTCCCCATGATTTTCTGAAGAGAGTTTAATGTCAAGAATTACAGGGTAATTCTGCCGTAACCTTCCACTACATTTAAAGCTTGAATTATGTGTTTTATTTGTTTAAATCTGTTTTTCCAAGTGTATATAAACATATTCCTTCAGGAAATATGAAAGAGTGTGAGAATTAAAAAAAAAAAAGTTTTCAATAATATTGTTTTTAATAAAAACAATTTTTAAATTGTTTAATTTTTAAATGTTTAAATCTCTTATTTGCAAATGAAATATCTTTTTTAATGAGAAAAGAAGGCATCCATGTAATATGTCAGTTGCTGGGACCTATAATGTCTTGATAGCTCTTGAAATTATTAACACATGAAGAAATGTGTTACACATGCACGAAGTAGCAAAGCATTCAACAAAGCAAAATGCTTACATGTAAAGTTAGTAAGAATGTGTGTAGTAAAGAAAAATCAGACTACGTTTGTCTGTATTCACACTTTCAATATTTAGTTATTTATGGAACACGAAGTCAATTTTATGTAATGTTCTATGAATGTTTGAGTTTCAGTTTTTGATAGGTCTAATTTTACTTTTTTTAATGAAACCTGAATTTTTAATTTCTCTTTTTCACATTTTTGAACAGTATTTGAAGATGATGACAGTCTCACATACTGTAACATATAAGATTGTGAAATAATACAGGATAATTCTAAATTATTTTGCAAAAATATTGCTCACTGTTTAGAAATATTGGATAATATAATGTCCTAAATGCTGATACAGAAACATTTTCTATTCTGGTAATACAAATATTAGGTTAATCATGCTCTTATTGAAATGAATATTTACTTTTTCATTAATCACAGCAAAAGAAGTATTGGGCCTCTATCCAAAAATTGTTGGAAATTATTGAAATGCTTATCATCTGAAATATCACCTAAGAACAAGGGTACTCAGCCCCCTGAGCCGGAAGACAGGGACAGCGAGCAGGATGAACCCCCCATAATCCAAGAGGAAGCAGTCAACGACCTGCTACGCCACCTGGATGCTCACAAGTCTATGGGGCCGGATGGGATCCACCCGAGGGTGCTGAGGGAGCTGGCGGAGGAGCTCGCCAAG
>NW_008795018.1:6805451-6807536 GCF_000699145.1 Aptenodytes forsteri
GACGGTTGGACTCGATGATCTTAGAGGTCTTTTCTAACCTTAATGATTCTATGACATAATATGCATTTTTTTTAATTAATAACTTTTTGCTTCTCATTCTATTCTCATTCTGAATTCTATGATAAATTGCAATATATGTGACACTGACAATGTGTTTGTATTCCTTCACAGAGGGGGCATTTTCGGGTCACACAAAATCTAGGAAACATCAATTGGTCCTTAAACATTTTAATATTATTATTAAGTAAAGCCACTAGGACTAAAAGGATTTTAAAATAAGGTTTCTGATTAAAAAGGGAACTGTGGTCTTGTTTATGCAGTAAAATTAAATAAATTAATGAATTACATAAATTGTAACAGATAAGCATTAATTAATGAATTGGTACTTATGTGTGATATAGATTTTAAAGATACACAGCAATGGTTTTATCATAAAAGAAATTGACAAAAATATTACTGTTATGTTGTAGTTCTGTTGTGATTAACTTTAAAAAAAAAAATTAATTGGCAAAATTAAGAATAAACACCTGCAGTATTATGGCTCAGAACTATACCTCCAGTGAAAAACTGTTATTTAGAATTAATAAAAGTGCTTATGGAAGAAGAAATTAGCACTAAAAACATTGTAATATGATATGTGGGAAATAAACTTCATCTGAACAGACATAGCTAAGTAGTCCAATTGCAATGGACATATAAATATATATACATGTGTGTTCGTGTAATTATTCCTCATTTGTGACAGTGTTTAAGCCAAATTTGAAAATTCCTCAGAGTGAATTACTGGGTTGGCTACAGTTTCTAAATTCTTTCTAGCATTTAATATTGCAAATTAAACTTTTTTTTCATGGAACTCAAGCAAAAAGATGCTAAGAATTTTTTTTTTTAAATTGAGGAGCTGGAGGAACACTTCACTTGCCAGGAGGCACCAAACATAATGCATGGGTTGGAAATCCTCAACATTTGTAAAGATAACACTAATAAAGTTTAATCATTTTATGAATCTTTTTTTCAAGTTTTCTTTCAAGTGTTATCATAGCATAACATGCTACAGTAGGGCCAGATGGATCCTTTCTTCTTCCCTGTTTTTATTAGGTTTTTTTCACTTCTTTTTTTTTCATAGGTCAATATTATTCTTCAAAAATGAAGACAAAATAATTATTAAGTGTTCCCAACAGCTAGATTATACTGGAGTTATTTAAAGGTTTGGTGTTTTTTTTTTTCATGTAGCATTTTGAGGTTATAAGATTGCTCTAGCTTCCTGAGCAATCTAATCAGTTCAAGTCAGCATACCTCATAGGGAATACTCACTTAAGGTATTCCATAAATGACGCTTTGTGTTTCACAGTTCTGATTCCTGGCAATCTCTATGTTTGCATGTACACATGTGCCCCCTCATGAAAAAGTTCTGATATCCTTTGTTCTCAGAGAAAGTGATTAGCAAACTCTCTGCTAATCATTATCTGTTCTTCATACAATTATCATGAAGCAATTTCCTATGAGCTTCACAAGCCACAGATCCGTCACATACCAAGTAAAAATATGATTTAACTATTTTTTTTTTTTTGTGGTGATAGAAGCCACTATAAATTAGGAATTACTGAATATGCAATATTCAAAGATGATTTAAGATTAAAAAATTGTTTTGTAAATTCGGAGTTTGACAAACTAGATACACTCCATATAATATAACATCATTAACAGATTGACAAGAAAAGTTATTTGCTCTAGTTAGTTTTGTCTTTATGCTGAACAACCTAAAAGAGAAATATCTTTGGAAAGCCACATTCATAGAATCATAGGATCATAGAATAGTTTGGGTTGGAAGGGACCTCTAAAGGACATCTAGTCCAAACCCCCTGCCATGGGCAGGGACATCTTCTACTAGATCAGGGTGCTCAGAGCCCCGTCCAACCTGACCTTCAATGTTTCCAGGGATGGAACATCCACCACCTCTCTGGGCAGCCTGTTCCAGTGTTTCACCACCCACAGTGTAAAAAATTTCTTCCTTCTATCTAGTCTATATCTACCCCCCTTTAGTTTAAAGCCATCCCCCCTTGTCCTGTCGCAACAGGCCCTGCTAAA
>NW_008795018.1:6807840-6819034 GCF_000699145.1 Aptenodytes forsteri
GAGCTTGTCCAGGTCCCTCTGGATGGCATCCCATCCCTCTGGCGTGTCGACCACACCACTCAGCTTGGTGTCCTCTGCAGACTTGCTGAGGGTGCACTCGATCCCACTGTCTATGTCATTGATGAAGATATTAAACACTACTGGTTCATTTATCAATGACAAACTTAAAATTTCATTTAACAGTAAGAATTGGTTTGTGCCAGTCATTTGTGTGACTGAAAAGACTCAAAAAGGTTGGCTGGTAGAAGTTTTATGTCACAAATGTTTCAGCAATGTAGTACAAGGGAAAAATCTGCTTTAGAGTTGACTCTCATTGGAATGAGAAAGATGCTGAATGGTTATCATTTGAGCTTGGCTGTAAATGAGCAGTAATGTTCTTGAAGACTTCACTTGACAACTTTTGTTTACAATGTTTCATTTAACAATGCTGAGTTGTTGCCATGGAAATAAAGCATAATACTTTGCATAAGAAAACCAACATTTTATTTTTTTATTTTTTTATTTTTTTTTTCCACAAAACATTACATTTTCTATGCACAGAAATAGTTTCAGAATGTGATGATTGTATGTTACATTCCACTGCCAGGAAAGATTTTCAATTACCGAACTTTTTGTGGTGCCTCTATTTTTGTATCATAGAATGGAGTGATAACATTCATCAATTTCACCTATGTGCACCTGGGAATATGTTTTAAAAATTTCTTATTCAAGGAACTTTGGAAAAGTAAAGTCAAGCATTTGGTCTGCTGAAGAGCATTAAATGTTTCATCACAGAAATATAAAACAGAGAAAGTAAATTAAATTAGAAGACTTGAATGGTGTTAAATGAAAAATAAACAGAAAATTTCATTAAAATAATTGAATAATTGAAATAATAAAAGTAAAGATAGAATATATATAATAATATATAAAGTCTAAATGCCATTTTATTTTTTTATTAAGAGCAAGATTTTGGAATTATACTATGTCCTCCCCATAAGACAGTGAAACAAAGAAACCAAATCCCCAGGGCTACAGATTAGTTCAATATTTCATAACAGATTCTACACTTTTACAGAATCTTTCATGAATCATTGAATGATCAATTAGAGAGAGATGTTACACAGTTCAGGATAAAGTCTAATTATGAAAGGAATCAGTGCATTTACACAAATACAGAATCTACTATTATATGTATGTATTACTTTTATCCATTTAGAACATTCCAAGTATTGTAAAGACATATAAATACCATTTTAAAAATGCCTAAGTTGTTAGAAGATTAAAATACAAAGACTTTTAGTAGAGTTCTAAGTCTCAGAGTCTGCTTTAAAACTTACTTGCACAACACAATGCACTCCAGGGCCCTGGCTTTCCATTCAGCCCAATGATCACTAATAAATAAACTTTGCATTCAAGAACCAGTTTGTAAATATATTAAGTCTAAATGCCATTTTATTTTTTTATTAAGAGCAAGATTTTGGAATTATACTATGTCCTCCCCATAAGACAGTGAGACAAAGAAACCAAATCCCCAGGGCTACAGATTAGTTCAATATTTCATAACAGATTCTACACTTTTACAGAATCTTTCATGAATCATTGAATGATCAATTAGAGAGAGATGTTACACAGTTCAGGATAAAGTCTAATTATGAAAGGAATCAGTGCATTTACACAAATACAGAATCTACTATTATATGTATGTATTACTTTTATCCATTTAGAACATTCCAAGTATTGTAAAGACATATAAATACCATTTTAAAAATGCCTAAGTTGTTAGAAGATTAAAATACAAAGACTTTTAGTAGAGTTCTAAGTCTCAGAGTCTGCTTTAAAACTTACTTGCACAACACAATGCACTCCAGGGTCCTGGCTTTCCATTCAGCCCAATGATCACTAATAAATAAACTTTGCATTCAAGAACCAGTTTGTAGGAACTGTGGAAGGTGGCATAGCTGAAAGTCTTGTCTCACTCATAATACCCAGAGCCAGAAACAGTAAAGTAGCTCTGATTTCCAATGATTGATCTAGCAATTAATTATAAAATTCTAGTAGATGTCACTGCAGTTACTTGCCTCTATCATTTGTAATACAGTCTTGTGTTTATGAAGCATGACGTGCTTTAATGTTTGATTGGAATACATAAAAACTTAATATCATTGTACCATTCAACCAACATAAAGCATGCTTATATACCTTCATAAAAAATAATAAAAAAGAGAGAACACAAATTAGATGTTTGGTTAAGAATATCAGTCAAGCAAAATGCTTAAACAAGCCTTTCTCCAAATATACATTCTGGTCATTGTTAATTTAACCCACATCAAGGTTTCCTTCAGAATACTTCCCCCTCCCCTTTTTTGCCACCTGTTCATTTGTAGTTCTTCGTATTTGGCAGAGCCAAGCACCCGTTGGCCAAAAGTAGTCATTTTGCACAGCAAAACTTCTGACTGTTTTCAGCTGATTTCTGGTGGCCAGTATTTATCTGTGTTAAGTTTTGGGTTACTGTGAATTGCTCTAATTCCTAGTGACCTGTCAGGTTTCAGAATATTGAACTTCAGGTCAGCAAGGACTGTAGTGTAAGCCAGGAATTCTCTTACTGAGAAGTTTGAGGTTGACATTTAAAATTGTTTCCTTTTCATTTGATACTAAAATATATTTGTAGTCTTTCCAACAGTACTTTTGGAATACGGTCCTTCCTGAAAATAAACATGGAGAAACTTTCTTCTTGAAAGCAAAATTCAATCTGAAAAATGGTATGTGTAGCCCTAACCCTAGTGATTTGGTTGAAAAACAAATAAATATAAATGTTCTCCACATCTCTAAAACCTATTATGTAAAAACACATCCCAACAAAAATTCAGAAATGTAATAACCTAATTTTCAGTCTATTTTCAAGAAATAGTTTATAAAATTCTTTGTACTTGATATCTGTTTCAGATGGTAAACCAAACTTGCTTATGGTTAAAATTATGGGGAACTGTGAGTGACTTAGTAATAATATTAACCTATTTATTTTTAGGAGTGGACCTAGCTTTTGTTTTGGTATAAGCAAAATTTTAGCAAAAATGTTATACTTAAGAATTGTTTTCACCTCATTTAGAAGCAAATAGAACCACAGCTTGTTGCTAAGAAACGTAAATGAAATGTCAAATTTTAGTTTTGGTTGTAAAAACTTTTGCTGAAAAGCTTAGAAATGTTAGCATCCTGAAAAACAGGCTAAAGAAAAAAAATTATAGAAAATTGAATATTTCTTTTCCCTGTAAATTTAATTATTGCTTATAATATACCTCATTTTTTTCCAGTTAATGTTTGAAAATATATCTAATTTCAGCTCAAGATTTTCAATGTATTGCATTGGAAACTGTGAATTTATATGAAAACTGCCTATTTAGGAGAATCAGATTTAGAGAAGATCTAAAAGTCTGTAAATATAATCAGAAAGCTAATTTTAAAATGCCTTGAAACTGTTCTGACATATTGAAGATAATGTAATTCTTGACATAGGTTTCAGATAATGGAAAGGAATAAAACTTTTCAGAGTACAAAACTTCCCAGACTGAAAACAACATAATTTTTTTCTATAAATGCATGTAAAGTTTATTGTCTCCATCTGTCTCAATTTATTGGAGCAACACTCTCTCAGCATAAAAACTCACCTAGCACAAATTGGACATGATGAAACTATGAAGACATTTTACTGAAAAACTCCCTTGATTTAAAATCTAGTTTGGTTAAGAAATCAAATAGCCTCATATCATTAGAAAGCAAAACAGATTACTCCCACAACCAGATTATCTTGGAAGAATGAAAGGAAAAAGAAAATATGCCCAAATAGAAAAACATCATTCAAATTTTGCTTTTTTTCCATATCTTAACATTTCCAAGATGCAATTATTTTCTTACAATGAAATTTTCTTTCACATTTGACTCCTCATACCTTTATTATTTCAACATGGCCCTTCACAGTGTATATAACATTCTTCTGAATATCCAGTTTTCAAAATATAACACTGAAGACACCTTCTTTGCATATTAATTTTGTTCCATCACCTCTGAATTTTTCAAGTCTGTGTCATGTAATTTTTCATAAACATTTACAGCTCCATTTCTTGCTATTTGTTAAATAAATTTTGCTAATTATGATAATTTAAAATTAATTGCTTTTTTTCCTTAACATTTATTTGCCAGGTTCTAAAACCTGCATCCTGCATTGCCCTCTTACACTGTTCAGATTCAGTTTTTCTAGAATCATCGAAGCATCTTAAAAGAAAGACCCTCCCAAATAACCCTACCAACAAACCAGAACTGTGGCACAAGCTGTTTTATCTTAATACCTGATTCATCATATCACTGCTATCTGTATTTTACATTGTTCTATAATCTTGCTGTGGTCTGCCATGCTCAATTACAGTCTTTTGTTTTTGTTTAAAGCACCAACTACAGATACTTCACATAATAATTCTTACTAAGAGCATGTTCATTATATGTTGGCAAGCTCAAGGCCTTAAACTGCAAATGGTTGCTATCATGACACACATCTTCCCACACAGCTTGGTCCTGTTTCAGTTCTGTGATGATTTTATGCTACTCAATAACTCAGTAATCAAATAAGACAATTAGATATTTCAACTATTATTTTTGAATTTTCTTAATAGTGCAATACAAATTAACCATTTTGTCTGTGGCAACTGTGGAAATTGCATAACTAGTTGACCAAACACTAGTCCAGCTTATCCTTTTTCAGTCCTGCTTTTTCAGTACTTAGCAATAGTCTTTCTTAGTAATAAAACATGCACACAAATCAGCAGCTGATCACAAATTGTATGATAGCATCACATAGTGATCTCAGCTGGAGCTTTTATATGATAACAGAATTCCCCAACTAATCCAGGGGTGCCAGGTTAAGCTATTCAGAGATATCTCCAACATATAGATGAAGTTACAGCAAGGTCGAAATTTGATTTTTACTAAACAGCATTTATCTCCTTCAGATTCCAGAGCTGTATATGAATATTCATATCCTTGAAGACAGCAGTTGCATTAAAAACCCACAAATCTGTATTAAGGGTGTAGACCAAGAGCAGTAGACAGCGATTTTTAAAGAGGTAGCTTTGTGATAAATGAGTGACAGAAGCAGCAGAACATAGGGAAAATGAGCAGTGAGTGTGCAGATGACTTAGAAATAATAACAGAGGAATCCCTTTATTTTTTTTCTTTTTAAGAAGTAGTATTGATTTCTCTGGAAAACTGACAAAATAAATTAATAAAACCCTAAAATAATGGTACTAACATTGGAGTTAACACTCATCTTTGAAAGACTGCTATTATGCCCTAAGACTCTGAAAATCTTTATTGTTTATCCTTTTATTTCAGCAGACCAAGGCACAGGCACTGAGATGGAGGTGTAATGTTTTCAGTAAACATCAGAAGGGCTCTGATAATGGAACAAAAAGATAGATTTGTAAGTGATGTCTAGCTACAAGAGTGCTCTGGAATGGTAACCTAGAATGATAATGCCCAAATGCACATCTATACACACAGCAGCCTAATAACACCAGTTACTTGTGTCTGTATTTTAGAGGATTCCCTAAGCCGAGTTGAGGAAATCACCAAAGAAAAGATCTAGGTTTGTAAATACCACAGTACATCGCTCTACTGAAGTAGATCAGATATACAGAAGGAATATTTTAGCAAACAGTGACAGCTGAATGAAGACTATTCTAACTCATCTGTTATAAAGATTATTACAGCTATACATCAATGGCTGAGGAGTTTTACCAACAACTGACTGCCTACTGTTGGAAATGGTATGATAACACATCTTTTCCTTATATGTTTATTTTTTCTTGCATATTTGATGAGCGTGTTTTTTGCAAGGTTACAACTGCCTTAAAAATTTCTGAAGTCCATAAGTATTATGTGAACAAATCAATTGTGAGGGAGTAAATGATATGGTTGGACTCGATGATCTTAGAGGTCTTTTCCAACCTCAATGATTCTATGATTCTATATAATAGTTTTGTGTTACTGGACTGATTTCATTACTGATTTGGCCAGATTGTTTAGTAGACCTTTCTGTACCTTTTCCTTATAGAGTTCACCTCACAAAAACCCACCAACAAATAAACAAACAAATCTTCAGCTATTTTTTATTTAAAGCACAAAGTAAGATAACAGAGCAAATTCAGCATAAGAACGGAACAGACGTAAAAGAGCTTTTAAAGAAATGTATCTCTTTAAGTTACACTGGAGGTCTGTTTGTGTTTCTGCTCTTAGAAATCTATCAGTGTCTGCACATGCTAAGATTCCTTTCTTGCTCTTTCTCTCTTTCGGTTTCCACCACCCTGCCCTCCAGCATTTTCTCTCACTAAGCACACTCTTCCTCTGAACCATTGCCTCCTTCTTCCAGAAAATGCTACTACTACCGTTGCAGCAGACCACACAAGTGAAAAAGAAACCTTACTTTCTCCTGCAGTGAGTACCTTTTTAAAGGGAGATAACATGCAATACGTAAACTTCAAGTAAGTAGGTACCAGCTGTTAAGATTGCTGCTGTAGAAGCAGTGGAAATTTTTGCAATTCCGTATTCATTTATTTGGAAGTGAAAATACGACCTCCATTTGTAAATGTGGTCTTAGATAAAGCTGCAATAGTACAAAAGTGGTCAACTCTTTAAACTTATTGAGAAAATATCTACCAGTTTATATCAAACTTAACCCAGCAAGTTCCCAACATTCAGATCTCCAGAAACTATCTAGAGTTGCATATTTATTGATAATATACATATTTCCTGTAACTTATTCCTGAAGACTATAATGCTGCTGCAAAGATACTCTGTTACTGAATTTATGGGAGGCTGTGGAAATAGATACTGGGAATGGGAGGAGACTGCAGTAAGAGTACGTGTAGGTTACAAACGATGCCCAGCTCTAAGCCAAAGGATCAACTTTAGTTGGCAAAATAGTTTTACCTGACCTCAATGAGAGCTGGCTGATAGCTGCAGTATTATGCAAACATGGACAATTCATCTGACTCCAGGTGATTTGTCTTATCACTCAGGGCCAATGAAGACTAGGGATAACAAATAGCACCTAGGCTGGCTAAATAACACCAGCCTCACATTATTCCTTATTGGATACATCTTGTTTTTCTTTTGCCTCTTATGAGGTTGTGAAGCAGTTGAGGGGAAGGGAAGCATCATCCTTTTCTTAAGTTAATAAAATTGCAACTTTCCATTAAATATATTTCTGTATCTTTCAACTCAAAGCTTCTTTTTTTTTTTTTCCCCTGAGCTTTTGTTCTTGGTGGATTCAACTCACATTTACTGTATTGAATAAGGTGATACACTACAGAAGATACATATAAAATAAAATAAACACACTGTTTCTGTTTTTTGAAGGACTTGTGCCATTCCTGAAAAGATCACTGCTTTATTAAAATAGTACTCTCTTCAGTAGAATAAATAGCAAAGTTCATTTAATAAGGGATGTATTGACACTAGTGATATTGTTTCACTAAATCTTAAACAATACTTTATTATTTTTGATAAAAAACATCCACTTTTGGCCTCCTACTTGTTCTTTAAAAAATTTAGATGTTAATTATACCACGTGTGGAAAAAGCTCAAAGACATTATGTTACCGAAGCTTGGAGGAAACCCAATAAACCCATTTCATTCTAAAGCACCATCAGGGGAACTGAAACAAGTGTGTGTCAGGATGTTTAATATTATAGCCTAGGGGGACATAACACTTGCTATATGTGGGAAGTAAACAGCAGGGCTTTTCACTAAAAAATGAGACAGAGAAAAAACTTGTGATCACAAAACAGAAAACCATATTGCTGATCAGATATAAATATAAGAGCTTTTCCATAAACTCAAGCTGTTCCTTTCCCAACTGAAATCTCATATTAATTTTTGTGAGACTGTTTTTTGTTGCATAGCTAGTAAGAACTGAGAAAACCAAATTTTTTTTTTCTTTTCCCAGAGAGTCTCTTCGTGGCAAAATTCTTGCCATGTTTTTCACTTTAACTGAAACATCAGACTATGATTAGCTGATTCATCCTCTATTAAATTACTTAAATTAATAGAGCAGAAAATAGAAGCCTTCAAGAATTCAATCCCTCTGCAGAGATTTGAATTTAAAGTATGTGTATAATGTGTTTTGGGGAGCATTCTCATGATTCTTAAATTAACAAACCAGAATTTTTTCAGATGCGATTTCTGGGTATGGTCAAATTATGTTTTTGCTTATTGATTACTTTTTAATTTAATTTTGATATTATCTTCTGAGTCAACCCACCAAAGGTGTGTTATCCTCCCACACCTCCTCCCATTACATTATAATATGTGGAATGTTCCAGAAGCAAATTTTCTTGAAAATAATTTCACTCTTTCATTTGTATTCATTCTTTCAGACAGTTATTAGGCTCTTTTTATTAAACAAATGTTGACTTGACAATAAGGACAATAAGGTATGTTGGTATCTTCTTTTAATAAGTAAGAAAATAGGAATTCATAAGTAAAGCTTTTCAGGTGAAACATAATTGTAATTTAGACTTGTGTCACAAATTCTTGAAAATGTTATAAAATGACAGTCCAATGCCAATTAATATTCCTGATGGAAGCTAATAGTAATTTATCTGAGTTCTTAAATAACCACACTTTTTCAGACCCTTGGAATTATCAAACTTCATTGTAGTCAAGAGGCAGTAGGGAGAAAGAAGGACTTTAACTATCTATGGTCTGCTCAGACTTCTGAGGTATCTTGATTACTTGGAAGTCATAGCTAGTAATGAAAATGAATTTTTCACCAAATTCAATGAGATTTGAAAGGGCTCTCATTTTTTAATTTTTTTTTTTTTTGGTTAATAGTGATCAATTTTTAGGTCTGAGTCTTTTTTTTTTTTAGTTTTTCAATTGTACTCATAGCTAAGGAAGTACACAAGGAAAAAGACGGGGATGGAAATGCAGCCTGGACTTAAGTATCCTCTACATTCTTGAGGAAGACAGAATTTAAAAATATATACCTCTCCTTATCATATTGCTGTTGGGTAACTAAGTCAGTATTCAGTGGGTTTACTGAATTATATTTTTAAACTTGGAATTCTGTCAGGTACTCTGGATTTTGGATTCCTTGCCAGGAGTTTAGAATATTGTTCTGGTAGTTCCTCACTTGCAGGTAACAAAGTCCCTTTCTGAATCTAGTCTGTCTGCAATGGGCATAACAAAGATATAATCCTCATGACATACAGGAGCAAAAAAAAAAAAAAAAATATGGCTTTAATGTTAAGCATGTTCATTATGCCCATTAAATACTGAGGAGAAAATTTTGGTTCCAGTAAAGGCTACCTTTCAGTATTGAAGTTGAAATTAAATATTTAAAATAACAAAAGTGGTTGCAGTAGCATCTGGCACTAGAAAATTGCTAAATCTTATCGTGTTTATTCCCCTCTAATAATTAGAGTGAAAGATTATATTATGTCTTGGAGTAGCAAAAAGAGCCCTGCTCATAGTAGTAACATTTGAACTTTTTTTTTCCCCACCAATGATTCACTGAAGATCACAACATTATTTTTTTACTTCCCTTGTGAAAATAATCCACCTTCTTTTAAAATGATTCATTTTAATGGCTTTGATTCATTCTACTTGTTTACTCTTTGTCTTTATTGTCATCAATGGTTCTTACTTTGTCTTTGAAATAAGTAGTATAGGAAACTATGTTAGGATGTAGAATCCTCATTCGGTTATAACTGCTTTGATAGCACAAAGTGTCTGCAAATTATGCCAAATAGGACAATGAGTGTCTGACTGCACTGAATTGCTTAATTTAGTTTAGGCACCATAAAATGCTACCAGAATAAATCCAGGATCCTTAGTCCAATTGCTCTATAGTGATAACTGCTTGAATGAACATTTCAGGCAAGGAACTGGATGCATCTGTAATCTGAATTAAATAAGCTCCACAGTTTCCAGAACACAAGGTGGTACAAGTAAGTATACTTTAAAACTGAGATTTTGTTGATGTGTCCACACTTATGTGTGAAGACTGGAAATAGTATTTGAAAGTTTTTAGCTTGTTTTTCTTTTCCTAGTCACTATATTGACATATCCTTTTCCATATTACTTCAACACCTGCAGACAGATGCTTAATCAGAATGGGAACCAAACAAGGGAGGAAAGGCTGCATATGTTAATTGATTAAAAGAGAAAGTGAACAAGCTAAGGACTTACACCTGTATTAGAAAAATAAAGGTTTGCAAAGCATGTGTGTGT
The DNA here is from genome assembly GCF_000699145.1 of Aptenodytes forsteri. Taxonomy (NCBI): domain Eukaryota; kingdom Metazoa; phylum Chordata; class Aves; order Sphenisciformes; family Spheniscidae; genus Aptenodytes; species Aptenodytes forsteri. The sequence continues at coordinate 6,818,104 of NW_008795018.1, forward strand.
CTCTGTGTGTGTGTATATATACACACTTTGTATGTTATATATACAGATGTAATACTTCTTTTTCGTATAACTGAATTGAAAAAACAAGCATTTAGCTCCTGTAATGTATTGTGAAATATCTGACCTCCTAAATGGGTTCAAGTGTAACTTACTGTTTCCCATCACAAGGTCATTGCTGTATTTAAGAGCTTTGAGAAAAAAGATAATTGATTGAGCTGATCTATGTGCCTTGCTCATCTCACTAGGCCTATTTCTCAGCTGCCCTGGGTTAATCACCAAGTCCAAAGCATGCTGATGTCCTCCATTACATCATAATTAGAATACAGCAGGCAGAGATGGGGAAAACTGGTGAAATTATTCATATTTTCTTCTGAGGAGCCAGATGTTGCTGCATAGATTTCATTTAATTCTATGACAGCTGCAATAATAGTCTCCATGTGCAGAGAGCTGATAGTGACATCGATAATGGTGTAAGAAAAGTGAAGTGAGGTGTGCTTCTTAGCTAGTTAATTATGATTATTCATTATTGTGGATCATCTCATCTTATTTGACAATTATAGTAGATTGGGGAAGGATTTAACATATGCAAATAGAAACTACTTAAAATATAATTCTGCAAAAGTTAAATTATGATCTCTAATGTAAAGGCTTTGCAGTGTGTTGCTTATGGGTAGTTAACAGGCTTGATTTTTCTTAGGACATAAAGTTTCCTATTTAGTAACATGCCTAAGAGATGATATGTACTGAAGTTCTGCATGGTAATGCTGACGCTGAGACATCGTTTCTGTTCAAAGTTTATACTTTTAAAACTGATACTGACTGTTATGAATATCAAGATATCTAGAGGAATATTGCATTTTCTAAAATGCATTTGTATTTTGCATAAACTAAAGTCAATATTTAACTTTGAGGGCTAATAAAATAACAAATA
>NW_008795018.1:6819662-6826013 GCF_000699145.1 Aptenodytes forsteri
TCCTTGACTAGTGTAAGCACTACTTAGCAACAACTAAAACATCGGTGTGTTATCAACGTTATTCTCACCCTAAATCCAAAACACAGCACTGTGCCAGCTGCTAGGAAGGAAATTAATTCTATCCCAGCTGAAACCAGGACAAATATTAACAATAAAATAAAAACAAATGTCTGACAGAATATTCTTGTCCTGGAAAAATTAATGCATTGTTGAATGTATAATTCAGAGTATTTGGAAATATGAACATCTGTATTGAATTGTTATACATTTTATCATTCCTGCCTTAGAAACTAAATATATGTGTATATATAAATATATATACACACACATATGTACATATATGAAATGTGATGGCACAAATTTTCATGCAAGTTAAAAGCAAAATGTTTGTGAAATATTTTCTCCCTAAAATTATTGAAAGTTAGTGAAAATTTTAATTGATTACACTACATGCTAAAAAGAATATTTTTGGTTTGTCTGTATTAATCAGATTAAGACTATTCCTGAGTTCAAACAGTCTCAAAGCATATATTTTTGTTCCTTTTGTTCTGACTGTGCTCTGTCACTGCAATGGATACAACAGAATAAAAAGAATACCTCATTCATATAAATGACTAAAATAGACAAAAAAGTAGGTGGCCTTTCTGGAAAATTTGGGGGTTTGGGCATATTTTTTGTTGTTGTCTAACAACTAAGGTTTCTGCCTGGGTATATACTACATTCAGGTGTAAATAAATAAAGTTGTGACCCCATCTTTCATATCATTCTGTTCATTCTTTTCTCAGGTCATAGCATTATCTGCAACCACCTGACCACTTGTGAGGACTCCTCTGAGTCCTTATTAATAAATTAGCTTCACAGTAGTATCTTGTGGCCTTGGTAAAATAAAACACACTGGACTAGAGTTCCATGGCACAAGGCAGTGTAGAAATATATAACAAAAATACATTTTCTAACTCATACTGCTAAAAATAATGACTACGTGTAATTGCTGGGCATGCACAGTGTAGTGCATAAAATCAATAAGATAATTCTGCTGAACAAATAGATTCTTTTGTGATCAATGCAAGACTTCATCAATCCATTTAGGTACCTGTATGCCTATGTAAAACAGCTGTTTATTATTTGTTGTGGAAGATATTAAATATGTGATTCATGTTTGTTATTTCCACCATAAGCACAAATGTACAAATCAGTTTCATAAAAATATGGTTAGATGATGATATAAATTCTGACATAATTCCCATTTCACAAATCAAAAGTTTCTCTTGAAGAATGAGGGCAGAAATATTCATGAAGATAACACTTTGATTATTAATTGGTACTATCCTAATGAAAACAGATATTAGATCACCTTGAGAGATACTGTAGTTAGTATCCACAGAGGCAAATATTTGACAACAGAAAAAAATGTATAATTACTTTTCAGTTACCTTACGTATGTGATGTGTCATGTTAAGCAAAACAGTGACAGACAGAAGACCTTTAACTGTTATCAATGTGTGCAGATAGTTCCTTACTGTGCTCCAGAGTGTTTCAGTCATTAGCAATCCCTTCAAGTATAGACTGTTTTTTCCATCCTCACTACCATTTTGTATAGTGTTATTTCAAATAATTCTGTTTTATCTGATTCTCAAATTATAAACAGATTTTTTTAATTGTGCATTGGATCAGAAAACAAAAAAACACAGCCTGTTTTCTAGACTAGCCATTTTGCCTTAGCGCAGGATCATAACATGGAGATGCTGAGCCACTAGATGCTCACTCATGACAGCAGCAGGACAGTCAAAAAACAGCTGAATTTAATATCTTATTTAAAAATTACTTTTATACAAATAGGTTGCCATTTATACAATCTATAGATACCCATGTGAACTGTTTATCTTCGGCTGAATTTTTTTATGGATAAATATTATAAGTATAATTACTAGACATTTATTCATGTGAAAATACTGCTAGAATGTCAAAGCTTTATATATAGATATATATTTCAATGTTGTATCACTTTCCATTCATTCAGGCAAAGATAACAGGACAGGTAGTCATTATATGTCAGAAGTACTAAAAAAGTTTAACTGCAAAGAAATGATCCACAGGAAATATGAAGCATGAGATTGATGATTTTAAGCATAGTCATATGTTAAATCTATTCTCGCTCTAAAATCATTCCCAGTAGAAACATGAATACAACAGGTGATTTTATATCAATATATGTATCTAAAGAACAAATCTGTAATTTCTATCATTTTTAACACTATATGGAATTCAATGGAGCTAATGATACTGACCTTCATTTTAAGTTGTTTCTCACTGAAATTTAATGCTGGTTTAAGTGTAAATGATAGATTATGTGATTATTATTCAATGTTTGTATGTTTCTGTATGTATAAATAAATGCATCAGTGAAATAGTTCCTACATAGAGCTTACCAGTTACAGTACCATATGAAGAAATAAAAATTATTTCTTTGCCTTTACATTTTGTGATTCGTTTGCAATAATGTCAAATTCATCAGTTGTTTTCAGTAAAATGAACAGTTTCAAATCCAGAAATAGCAACTGTTCTGCTTGGGTTATGATTGGTTTCTCTTCAGGAGGAGTGATATTTTTCATTTTGTGTGTCACATTTTAAACTGCTAAAAAGACAGTAAAATTGCAGAAAATTCAGAAGACAAAAACAAAGTGATAGAAAGTTTGGAAAACTCTGAGGAAACACTAGAATGGCAGGGTCCATTCTAAGAGAGAGTAAAACTATCTGTAGGGCTACAAAAGGCTTTCACAATGTTTATGGAACAAAAATGATCAGTTGTCAGAGATGTCAGAAGAAAAGCTAACAAGCTCCACAAGAAAAATATGTAGCTTTGCACTCCAGGTAAAACTTTACTGGTCAAACTTTGTAAAATGTTGAGTTCAGCACTGAACCCAATAATGCTATACTGACAGGTATGAGAATGTGTCTCAATAATTTTAAAACAGTGTAAAATATCTTATTTATATGAGTTGGGTAATTGCGACTGATGAAGATAAACAGTGTTAACAATACTTATCATTTGACTATCAATTTATTTAGCTAAAATAAAATAGATAACAATTACATCTGCAATTAAAATAGAAAAAAGAAGCTACTAAGCCCCTATAAATGTTGTTATTAAATTAAATTCCTTCTCATGTTTTTCAGTTGAATTATAAAATAATGAATTTTTAATAAGATCAGCCTTTTAACACAAAGTATTAGACAAAAAAAAAAAAAAAATTGTTTCCTAAAAGACATATTCCTGATTCTTTCTACAGTCAATGTGAGGCATGCAGGCAGAGCTGGTTTTAGGAACAAACAATTTAGGCAATCACTTTAGATCTAATGGTGACCTGCTACACTAAGTTACGTAGTCTGCGTTTGTTTAATTCACTCATGCCTATTTAGCCTGCAATTTAGTTTATCCATTGTTTACCCAGAAGACTGACAAAGACTTTGCCTTCAGACAGTCCTAGGGATGCAGTGAAGTGTTTCAAATCATGGTGTTAGTACATGGTCTTGGGATGATCAGCAGAAGATAGCAAACCTCAAATGTTTCTAACATTTTGCTCCATATTCAGAAAAGCATTTTTATTTAATGTTTGTTTTTTTTCTTCCATCACTTTGTAATTCCATTTTCTATTATCTAGTATTAATACTATGAGGAAGATTTGACAAAGATTTCAGATGCTTTATTAAAATGGAAATGCAAATGGGGAGTGCGGAAAACAGAAGGAAAAGGAAAGTCTAACATTAACACACACACCCCAAAAAAAAGGAGCTTACTTATGATTTACTGATGTTTACACTGTTTTAAACAACCATCAAACATGTGACATGTTGGATCTTAGGAAACTGGAGTGTGATTCAGCAAAGCTTAGCAGTGATTTATTGTCTTGCAGCTTCCACATTACTTCCCGCACTTCTTTTCCCTTCACTGCCTATCTTAAACATCCATCATATCACAGAATAATGGAATGGATGAGGTTGGAAGGGACCTCTGGAGGTCATCTTGTCCAACTCCCTTGCTCAAGCAGGGCCATCTATAGCCGGTTGCCCAGGACCATGTCCAGATGTCTTTTGAATATCTCCCAAGGATGGGGACTCCACAACCTCTGTAGGCAACCTGTACCAGTGCTCAGTCACCCTCACAGTAAAAAAGTGTTTACTGATGTTCAGATGGAGACTCCTGTGTTTCAGTTTGCATCCATTGACTCTGGTCCTGTCACTAGGCACCACTGAAAAGAGTCTGGCTCCGTCTTCTTCGCACCCTCCCTTCAAATATTTACATACATTCATAAGATCCCCCCTAAGCCTTCTCTTCTCCAAGCTGAACAGTCCCAGCTCTCTCAGCCTTTCTTCATAGGAGACATGCTGCAGTCCCTTAGTCATCTTTGTGGCCCTTTGCTGGACTCTGTCCAGTATGTCCATGACTCTCTTGTATTGAGGAGCCCAGAACTGGACACACTACTCCAGATGTGGGCTCACCAGAGCTGAATAAAGGGGAAGGATCACCTCCCTCAACCTCCTGGAAATAGTTTGTCTAATGCATGTCAAGATACCATTAATATTTTTTACAGCAAGTGCACATGGTTGGCACATATTCAACTTTGTGTCCACCAGGACCCCCAGGTCCTTTTCTGACAGGCTGCTTTTCCAGTTGGATCGCCCCCATCGCCCTGGGGTTGGTCCTCCCCAGGTGAAGGACTTTGGGTACACCCTGGGGTGCACTGCTAGGTACTGGCCTCCAACTAGACCTTGTGCCACTTATCACCTTCTTCTGGATGTAGTCATTCAGCCAGTTTTCAACCCACCTCACTGTCTGCTCATCCAGCCCATACATGAACACCTTCTTCATGAGGATTTTATGGGAGACAGTTTCAAAGACCTCACTGAAGTCCAGACAGACAATATTCACTCAAGCCAGTCATTTCATAACAGAAGGTTATCAAGTTAGTCAAGCATGACTTCCCCTTGGTGAAGCCATGCTGTCTCCTGCTGATGATTTGTCACTTAGTGTGCCTGGAAATACTTTCCAGGATTAGCTGCTACATCACCTTCCTGGGGTTCAAGGTGAGGCTGACCAATCTGTAGTTCCCTGAGTCATCCTTCTTGCCCTTCTTGAAGCTGGAGGTGACATTTGCTTTCCTCCAGTCTTCGGACACTTCTCCCAGTTGCCCTGATCAAAGATTATCGAGAGTCGCCTTGCAATGACATATGCCAGCTCCCTCAGCACTCCTGGGTGCATCCTACCAGGGCCCATGAATTTATGGATGGCCAGTTGGCTTAAGTATTCCCTGACCTGATTCTCTTCCGCCAAGGGTACATTTTGCTCCAGCCTTTCCCCTTGGTTTCCAGGACCTGGGATTCTTGAAGGCCAGTCTTGCTAATAAAGACTGAGGCAAAGGTGGCATTCAGTGCCTCAGCCTTTTCCATGTTCTGTGTAACCAGGTTCCCCATCTCATTGAGCAGTGGGCCCACATTTCTGGTAGTCTTCCTTTTGTTGCCTAGGTACTTATAGAAGTCCTTCTTGGTGTCTTTGATGTCCCTGTTCAGATTAAATTCCATTTGGTCTTTAGCTTTCCTAACTTCATCCCTGGATGCTTGGACAATGTTTCTGTATTCCTTTCAGGTAACCCATCCTTGCTTCCACCTTCTATGCTTCCTTTTTGAGTTTGAGTTTGGCTAGAAGCTTTCTGTTCATCCACACAGGCGTCCTGGCATTTTTGCCTGACTTCATATTTGTTGGAGTGGAACTCTCTTTTGCCTGGAGGAGGTGATCCTTGAATACCAGTCAGATTTTTTGGACCCCTCTTCCCTCCAGGGCCTTACCCCATGGGACTTTTCCAAACAAATCTTTGTAGAGGCCAAAGTCTGCTCTCTTGAAGTCCAGGGTTGTGAGCTTGTTCTTAATCCTCCTCCCTGCCCTCAGGATCCTGGACTTCACCATCTCATGGTCACTGTAGCCAAGGCTGCCTTTGATCTTCATATCCTCAACGAGCCTCTCCTTGTTGGTGAGTATGAGGTTCAGCGGAGCACCTCTCCTCATTGGCTCCTCTATCACTTGGAGGAGGAAGTTATCGTCAATGCATTCCAGAAACCTCCTGGATTGCTTATGTTTTGATGCATTGTCACTCCAGCAGATATCCGGGTGTTTGAAGTCCCTGATGAAGATCAGGGCCAGCAAGAGTGAGGCTGCTCCTATCTGTCTGTAGAGGGCCTGATCCTCTTATTCTTCCTGGTCAGGTAGCCTATAGCGGACACCTACTATAATGTCACCTTTGCTTTGCTCTTTAATCATAAAATCATAGAATAGTTTGGGTTGAAAGGGACCTCTAA
>NW_008795018.1:6826431-6870029 GCF_000699145.1 Aptenodytes forsteri
GTTTCTTTCGGTATCCTAATCCATAAACTCTCATTTGGCTCCTCATCCATCCCCAGGCAGACCTCCATGCACTCAGCTCCATCCACTCCAGCTGCTGTCTCACATAGAGGGCAACTCCCCCTCCTTGTCTTCCCATTCTGTCCTTCCTAAAGAGCCTGTATCGTGCTTGTAATGTCTCATCTGTTCTTTGCAGCACATACAGCCTAGCCCTACACACCACTCATTTGATCTTCTCTTAGCTTTGGGACCAAACTGTGCATCTATATTCTGAGTGCGTATACAGTTTGCAGAGTGGGATTTTATGACAGGTGCTAGAAATTTCTTTACTTGTATCTCAGTTTTCCTTTGAAGACAATTTCACAACCCATGCACAGGAAGCACAATTTGCTGTTGGATCATGCTGTGCCATAAAGAGAGCTCTACTGTATCCCATCGATAATGTGACAATAATTTCTAGGCAAATTCCAGATTCATTTTCTTTGCTAGTTATGTGACAATATTTTATTTAAGAGCTTTGAGATAAATGGTCTTGTTTGTTCAATCATTTGCATGCTACAGTGTTTACTCCTTGATCTGTAGGAACAAGAAAGACTCTGCATCTGCTTATAGCACAATGATGGCCTCATATTCAAAGAAGCAGAACTCTCTCTTTCTCAGCTTCTGCTTTTTCTTGTCTAGATATTCCCCCCCACCCCAACACACACACACTGCAGCTCCATTTGGAATATATTTTATGCTACTTCTTCTCTAAGGGTACAGCAAATATATTGAATACTTACGTAGCTGGCATTATTTTCTTTTTTATCTTCTGCAGTAGGAATCTTTCCAAGTGGAGCACAGCAGAGTGTGACAAAACAAGAGATCTTAATATGGTAAATGTGAGAAAAGAGCTCATATTCACTTACAGTGAGATGATTTATTGAGAGGTTTCAATGAACTAACTTCTTTTGCCATAGGTTTGAATCTTATTATCTGAGGTTACAGATTGGTTTGGAAGATCTCCAATAACTGTCAAGGCAATGAAGCTCTATCAAAGACTCTGGAACGTATCCTTCTAACTTTATGAATGTCTCAGTGGAGCAACAGTTAAAGAAGCTTGAAATTTTATGAAGCAATATTTCAAGGGTTTGCCAGGCTAAAATGTTTGGCTTGATTTTTTTCCACTGCCTTGCCCTCTGAACATTATAATATAAAATACTGTTTTGAAAAGATAGAGTTCTAGACATGTTTTGTAGATGCAAATGATTACACAAGCTGTTCAATGACTAAGAATTAAACCCTGCTTGTCCACAGAGAATCAGTAGTCAGCCTTGGTAAAATACAGCTAACCTATATATCCCTGTCTTAAATTAATGTGGGGTCACATAAAAGATCTGTGTCTGTTTCAGCTTTCTTTCTGTGCTACAGACAATATTATCTGAAATTGTGAAGCACTGGTATTAAATAATTGACACACCAGAAAAAAACCCCAAACCAACAAACAAGCCAAAATGTAGTATTATTTTTTCTTTGGAGAAGGATTTTCATATTGAATTATCAATGAAACATACCCCCTTCCTCATATCCTAATAATTAAGAAGTAAAAATCCCAAATAAGTGATTATTCATGGTCTGACTGAGTCTGCAAGGGGGATGTTATATTCTGTATCATACTGAAGAATGGTCCAATTTTCTTTTTGCTTTTTTCCTAAAAAAAAAGGGCTTTCACAAAACACTGTTTTGTAATAGCCAAAAAAGATTAGTAAATTCAGATCAAGTCCAATTAATATTTTTGGTAGAATAAGCATCAAAAATAATTATAATAACAGTCATTATAACTATAATTAATAATAATAACAACAGGTGAAGGAATAAAGGAACAACAGTTTTGGATATATTGAAGAGGGTTTGATTTTGAGGCATAGGACATACTGGAAACATCTCTGTAGTATGGTACTTGGAGACAGAGGTTTTCAAATGTTCTTTGGAAGAGATTTGAACTTGTTTTTAAACTGCTGGGAGCATGTTCATACAAGCCAATAATCATGTTGAGAGCTCCAAAGTTAGCATCCAACAAGTGCTTTACAAATGAATACAGAATATCAGTACTATTAAAGTGTTCTGATGCAACAGAAATAATCGATGCTCTAGCAACCAGGAGAAAATGGCAGTTGCAAATGAAAAGAGAAAGAGGAGAAGGAAACACAGGGAGATTCAGAGATGGAAAATGTGGACAGTCAACAGCACGTGCTGAGGCTAAACAATGTTATGTTCACAAAAGGTTTGATTTCCCAACCATTGAAATGAATGTTTTAATTGGAAAGGTGATCAGATCATTAAAAGAACAGGAAGAAAACTAGTGCTTCTGCTCTTCTGAGCAAAAACCTAAATTTTAATTAAGGAGTTAAAAAAAAGATATACACGCATGTACTATATTATATGTAACTATATTAACTATTTTTTCTCTCGTATTTTGAATTACTCAGTACCTTAGCTTTAGGTAAAAGTTTTATGACTCAGTTATGTAGCTTTGATTCTCCCTTGAACCTGAACTTCTGTACTGCTATCTGGAAATACCCTGTGGTTCAGGGTTTGCCATATTTCCTTTCAAAAAATGTATGTTTGTTTTTTGTAAATTTCTGCACTTAAATGGTCATATTTATCACCAGTTTTCAGTCTTTGTGACTTCAATTGGTAGGACTCTAGTATAAAAGCATTCTGACATTTCTCTCTTCCTAGCTGTTTACTATAATTGATTAATAGTAATTTCAAGAGTACATGCTGCTAAAAATACTGCTGAATTATTATATGATAACATTATGAATAGCCATAGTGGCCATTGAATAGGACCATATCCTCACAAGGATTTTTACCTGAACTTTCTTCCACAGTTAGCTTTATTTCTCTGTCTAGAAAACTGCAGTGTTGTGGAAGACCTCTTTCTTTATCATGGAGTACTGTCTAACTCAGATGGCTCCCTGTTCAGCATCCCAGAAGCAGAACATTGTATAATCAGCCTGATCTAAGGTAATACAGATGGATATGACATGGAAAGTTCCATACTTCATATGTGCAGCCATTCTAATGGGAAGCTGTTAATAAATGACTATCAAATTTTCATTTTGTCAAACTACAAAGCTGAATGGGACAAATATATCCTAGCCTTAAACCATCTGATTAAATATAGTAGGCAAATATCTCATTTTTCAATTATACATACGGTCAGACTCTCAAATTGTCTAGGTTTTTATGTAGACCTATGTAAATAGTCGGGTTTTCTTAACAACTTAGCAGTACATTTAATTTATTAGGTACTACATTCACCTTACATACCTTAATACATATGAAAATGTAGGTTTTATTGTGTCTACTACCCATACTTTAACATATTTCTGTATACACTTTCTTATGTATTATCTGACACACATGCCAAGAAGAAAAATGTTAAACAAATCTAGCCTGTCAGAGATCTGGGTCACCATATTGCTACAGATAAGCAAGCTGTTGCAGCTACCATATCTCTTTACACATTTTTGAAAGTTACTTTCATAATGTCATAATTTGTGTAGGGCACAGATGTTCACCTCTAATCACTCTTAAGAAGAAAAGAAATATAAAATATTTTGTTAGAAAACTCTACAACAATAGTCTGTATATAAATCAACTCCAGACACTAAATACAAAATTAACTGCAGCAAGACATGGTAAATTTGGGGTTGAAATATGCTCTTGGCTATCTAGGCTATAGTTCCACTGACCTTAAAGGGCATTTCCCAGGCATCATTCTGCTTTATTGACTTTAATCAAGAGATTAAACAAGAGAGATTTAATCAAGAGATTTGACCCCTCTCTGAAAACATTTATCATAGGGCTTATTCACATGAAGCATCTCTTATTCATCAATGTCTTTCAGAGCAGATATTATTTTTATAATCTGTTAATAGTTTTTGCTTTTGTCTCAGAAAACACATGTAAAAATACTTCTTAGGGTTAGAACTTTGGATTGATCAGTAGAGACTAAAATAGTGGTACAGAAAGAGGCTAATATATACAGAAAATGCAGAGGTAAGGCCATATTTAAAAGAAATATAAAGGTAACCAGATACAGGAATAAACAGATCAAGCACATTAAAAACCATCTCATTGCATAAAAGTTATCTGAAGACGTGTTTATAGGATAAATACAGGGGATTAGAGTAAATACAGGATAAATACAAATTAGAGTATAAAGAATCCTACTTTCTTTTGAAGTCACTGGCCAAAGAGTCTGGGGAGTCTATCATGTTACTACAATTTATATTTGTGGAAAAAGTACACTCCGACCAACAGAACATTTTAATATCTTTGAAAGTGTCTATTTTTAAAAGTATTGTTAATTTATTAACTGATTTATTTTTAAATACTCAAAAATAATTCCACATTGAAAGAAGAGGTTTATAATTTGAAGAAATAAATGCTACCCGGGAGATGAGACAAAGACAGAGAGGGTGTTATACATTAAAAATGTAATTTGCTGAAAAATGAAAATCATGTTTAATTATGGATTATGGCCAGTGACTCCATTTATATCAGTTACATAAATGATCTAAAATAACTTCATATGCAGTGATCCTACTTTTATGCATTTTAACAATTTCTTCAGAATTCATCAATATGTTATTTTTATAATTGGTAATAAAGAGGATATTTTCATAATTCCTAAAAACCTTTTTTACAGAAAGGAAAGCATTGCATTAGTTTCTAAGGTTTTACACATTTTATTTCAAAAAGTCTGAAGACCTATCCTGAGCCAAAAAAACCATTTCAAATAAAGGAACTTCAATCAATTTAATTAATTCTCAATTAGCAAAATTTGGTTACTGATTCTGGTATTGAAAAATAATTAAAAAAAAAAAAAACAAACAAAAACATCTAGGCAAAACACCTTTCCTCCCCACTTCCTAGTCTCCAATTTCCCTGCCACATGTTATACCCAGTCCCTTTGTCAAGGTGATGGGCAGTGGAGGAGTTAGAGATCGGTGTACTGTAGGTTCTACTTTGTTGCTCCGGTGTGGGTTCCTCCATCAGCTGCAGTCCCTTTGCAGTCGTACCTCCTCCTCAACCTCCTTGCTGTCCCTGCTTAGGGTAGCGCCTTTTGCTCCTGCCCTGCTCTGAGTAGCTATTTTCCTTTTCTTCAGTGTTTCTTCTTCTCTGGTGTCCCTCCTGCCCTGGCGTCTCTCTTGTATCTCTGCCTGTGTGTCTCCTCCTGCATAATTGTGCATATGTCTCTTCAAGAATCAAATCTGAAAAAATATTATCTTATGTGGTAAAGTAAGTTCATATTTTTTGAAATTATAAATGAGAATGGAGCCTCATGAAACATCTGGGCATTTGTCCAAACATACATAGCTTTAACTGCATATTGAAATTATCCTAAACTTAGGGAATTCTGCATCCTAAACTGTTTGAAAGGTTACTGTGGCCAGGTGTCACGAATTGGCACAGGAATAAGGAGAAGAGCATGGACAGTCACCAAGCAGGAATGCTAATGAGGGAAGAGAGTAGAAATCAGTCTGGAGGACAAATGTCATGACATTTGTGAAAAGAACATCATACCACAATGGTGTGCCTAAAATCCTATGTTTTATGACTATAAAGAAGAACGCAAGATTAAGTCATGCAAATAAGAAAACAGTAAGCTGATCCTAAATAAGTCTTGTTTAAAACAGTTAATAAGGACACAAAAATTATCCTTATATTTTCCTTATCTATCTATTTGCCTTACATTTTCAGCCATAAGTAGTGACTTTCAAAGCTCTGGTTTCGGTGGCGCAAGCTAAGATGCCAGAAAGATGTCCCGATTCAAAAAGTAATATTCACTGACTGAGTAGTGAATACTGCTTTGAAATCTGGGACTGCTCAAAGTGCCTTGAATAACACTTTCTGTTTTAATTTAACATACCTGCCTTCTTGTAATTAGGATATTCAGAAATATTACTTCTTATTCCTTTTTTGTCTTCCAAAATACTAAACATACCTTTATTTTCATATTCTGTTTCAGAATGAAAATATTTAATATTTTAAGTTAGTAACAGGTCAATTATTTTACCTCTTGTTGTAGTCCGCATCATCCCTGCTATTGCAATTTGTAGGTTCCTATGCTTTAAATAAAGTAGGTCTCATAGAAAACTAGGGAAACTGAGTTACTTTTTAATTGAAGACTTAAGAAAAAATAAGTACTTAATTTAGAAGTGACCAGAAACATTAAATTGAACAGTTTTATGATTTTCTTTGTCCTCCAAAATTGCTTTTTCAGTCTCCTTTTTAAATTAAATTCTCAGTCAATCTTCCAAGAGACTATAGTTCTTGTCAAAAACATGTCTTCCACTGTTGTTAAACATCCATAAAAAAAAATCAGTTTTTCAAGAAGAGTTAAGTGAAAAGACTGACCAATTACCATTTTTCTAGATTCAAGCTGCTAAATACATTAGATGTTCTGGAGGTTTTGCCATGTGTCTAATTGTGTTAATACAACTGATTTGTGGAAAGAGCTTTTTCACCGGCTTTCACAGCCTATTGAGTCAAAATAGCAAGAAAAAGCCAGTCATTAATTTAATGGATTGAAGTTTTTTCTAGAATAATAGACATACTGGAATTTTGTCTTATAACATGGAATTTTATAATTTTATTTTGACAAAGTGGGTGAAGACAAAGAACTGGCTCCTCACTCAACATTTCCAGTCACAGACCAGAAAAATATTTTCTGATATGAAAATGATGTTATTTTTTCTCAATATAACTAATATTTTTACATGTCCACTTAATTTGAGATTTTTTTTTTGCCAGATCATGTCTAGAAAATATTTTTTGCCCAGACTAAAGATATTACATATATAGTCCTACCAAGTCATGAGTACAGGAGAGAGCCTACTAGCAGCAATTGCCTCAAGCGAAGTGCTGTCACAAACTCCAAAGCTTTGATGTGCTCAGAAAGGGTGGAAAGCATAAAGTGAAGAGTGAGGGGTGGGTATGAAAGGGAGCAGCTGAGTCCCACGCTTGTTTCTATGTTAGTCAGCAGAACAGAGAATGACAGGGTGTTAGGGGAATGCATTCTGTAACCTTTCAAAAGGAGTCACAGCAATTGCTTTCACATATGTTCCTTAGCTCCCCTGAGAATTTACTCATTGCCTTGGATGTGGAGTGATCGATATTCTCTCCCAGCACAGGCCCTACTTGTAAAAGCCAGGCTAGATTTCAGAGGAAAGACAGCAGGCAAAGAACAATAGCACTTCCTTCTAAAGTGCCTTGTACCGGTTTGTTGTTAGGCACTACAAGACTTTCTCCACAACTGCCAGTCACACACTTAGAGCTTAAAATAGATTTTACACAGAATCCCTGATGTACCTGTCTGATGGATTTCATCTGTTTAAAAAAAAAAAAAAAAAAAAAAAAAAAGCTTTGTTTCCTGCTGTCCTTGGAGTTTTCAGACTATAGATACTGTTCCAACCTGCCTCACACAAGGACAAAATTTTCCCTGCAAGTAATTCAGTCACAGATGGTGGATAGGCTAAGAAGCAACATGCCACACCATGTGATACAGAAAGTTTAGATTAAAATAGCTAGCTAGCTTACTCAAAGAAATGGTTCCTACTGACACCAGTAGGACTTGTTTTAATGTGACATTGCCCTTCCACTTCTTTTAGTATTATGTTTCCTTTAGAGTTACGTGTTAGTAGCCGGTACGGGGGTATCATTCTAGTCTCCTTGAAGAAGAACAGAAGAAGGATTGCAGAGCACATTGGCATCTTTGTCAAGAATAATATGAAGTTTTTGGGGTAGTTTTTTCCTCTTCAATTTTGAGTCCAATGGAGGAAATTTCTATATATTTCCTACAGGTGGAGGGAAAAAAGATGGTAAATACAGAAAAGAGGAAGACAAGGCTAAGGAGTGGACAGGGCTTATACAGCATTTTCATTGGTATAAATGCTATATATACCAACACCTACTTTTTCAAAAATTTCTTTGTTATTTTAGAAGCTTTTTGCCTGATCAGCACTTTTCTTATTATTGTCTTTATATATTTATATAATTGGGAATCAGTGATATTAATGCCCAGTGAATTCAAATGACCAACACATGGCATTACAGTGATTTTATGAAGGAAATTATCCTCAAAAAGATTAAGTGATGATTTATTCAGAATTTCCAGGTCTGTCAGCAAGCTCCAGAGATATCGGGTCTGGTGACAGGCAGTGGTCTGCTGTGATAGTTGCATTAGTATCTCCATTTTTTTTAATTTCTCTGTTCCATGTCTTGAATGAGTTTGCAAGTTTTGACCAATAACAATTTTGATCAATACCAATTGGTGAATATCAGTATTTGACCTGCCAACACTAGTATTTTAAAAATGACAATGTTTGTTAAGTTCAGTTACCTGAGGAGTAAAAATCCTAGTTTTTGTCTATCTGTCCCACCACCTTCAAAACTGCAAAATAATTATATGTTCTGAAACATTTGCATGTGGGGGATCAGATTCTCTTCTTCTTTTGTACCTATGTGTAACTTCGCTGAACGGCATGGAGCCTCACTTCAGACGTGCAAGGTAATTTGTGGCACAATGCGATAAATGGATTGTTTTCATTAAGGCAAAAAAAAAGATAACTAGTGTTCATTAGTTAGGGAAAAGAAGTACAAAAATTATGAGAATAAGAAAATTATATACTTTTGTAAATAGCCTATATTAAACCCCTTTCAATATTCATTTTGTTTATGTAGGGTAAACGTGCTTCAATACAGTCATATTTAGAAAACTCAGGCCCATCAAAAGGAAGCCTGATACTCATCAAAAGCCTGATACTCAACAAAAGGAATGGCAGGGAGAGAAGTGTTAGTGCCACATGTCTCCGATTTCAATATTTCTGGCTTTTTCAAACACATGGGGAAACTTTCTCCTGGGATACAGTAAGGATGGCCAGTTTGCTTAAAGATATGCCTGTACAGGTCATATCATAGAAATCTTTATGATTTGTTATTATTACACTTAAACAGTGAGGTAATTTGTTATCCAGAAATGGTATGATCTACTTTGATCTGTTAAATGCAAGATGCAAAGGAAACACACATGGCACTGTCACAGAAACTCTCAGAACTCTTCAAAGTCAACATGCATTTTAAGACTGTTTCCCTGTCCCAGAAATAGTGTTTACACCTCTGGAAATTGTCCATGCAGACTTTTATTGGTTTAAAATTAGTTCAAAAACAGCAAGTCTACCAACACTGTAGTTGCTGTGATCAGTAAGGCATACAAAGTGTTTTGTTTCTTGGAGGTTGCTCCCTTGGGATAAACACTCAGAAACTGCAGTTTTGTCCAGAACCAAATACAGGTCACACCTAACCTTTTAGTGGTATAACTTGAAAGTCTGTAATTTAATCATGTTTCATGTGCCTCGTGAATCACATGGCTTCCTCATGGAAGCCACACTGGGTCCCAAGCTGGTTGGATGCATGATCCTTTCATGTTTCAGAATTCTGGTGTTTGATATTTGGGGAATCCTATTCTCTATGTCTATCGACATAACACCAAGCATGTCTCAGCTGTCTGTGATTCAAGGCATTGTTAGATGTAAAACAGCAGTGTGACCCTGATTTAGGTTTACTGAGAAAATTGCTAAGCCATGAGAAAAAAGCTTTGGGAATGTGCATAAGCTACGATAGTACAAGTACAGAAAACATGGACAGAGGTGATATTGTTTGGATGCAGATAGTTAGTGACTTTAAGAACCTTAAAAAAAATATTGAAATGAAAAGGTATTAAGTCCTAGGAGTAAAGTGGGGAACTGGTAGGTAACAGCTCAGCAGCATCAAGTATCAAATCAGTTCCAAGAAACAGAAGGTAGACTGTTCCTTGCCTATTAACTACCTGTCCAGAAAAGACTTGTCAGGCATCTTATGGGGGATAGCGAACATATTAATGCTTAGCCTAGCAGCTCACCAGTCGTAGATTTCTATTACATGTATATTACTCTATTTAAATAAAAAAATAGCTGTTTATCTTAAACTGAACATATCCTGCCTGCAGAGTCTCTGTGCATGGTAAAAGATGCCAGAACAAATGTGACCTGGAGAGGGTTTGTTATAACTTGGTAGATTAAATTTAGGTCTGCTACTGCAAATATTCTGCTGCCTTGGTACTTACAGCCTATCTGTAGTTTCCACAGCATATTAATCTAGGATTAAATCTATGACATGCTGAAGGGTGCCTATGAGATAACTTTTACAACCAACACAAAAAGCACTGTTAGGATAATAAAGGTCTGTTGCATTCTTCACAGTCTGTGCAGTCTGAACGGGTGTGGGAGGAGTTGGTGCTTTGGAGGACCATCATGAAGCCATGCCTTCAGCATGAAGCTAAGATATATGTCATATTGAATAACTTAAGTATGATGGTGCAAAAAATGAAACTGAAATAGTACATAGTTTAGGACTTGTTAATATATTTTTTTAAACAATTGGATTTTAAAATATTGCTAATTACAACTTTTGTTAGACCAGAAAACAAATTCTAAGGAATTTTTTTTTTTTCATGAGTCATATGGTGGATAATTTCATAATTTATGTATCCCAGGGAAGGTGGTGTTTAGAAGAATCACAGAATGGCTGATGTATTGGGAGGCACCTTTGGAGATCATCTAGTCCAACCTCATTGACCCAAAGCAGGGTCAACTACAACAGGTCACCCAGGGCCATGTCAAGTTACGGCATGACTCATGATCTCCATCATCAAAGATGGAGATCCTAGAACTTCTCTGGGCAACCTGTTCCAGAGTTTGACCACCCTCACATGGAAAAAGTTCTTAGTTATGTTTAAATGGCATTTTCTGTATTTCATGTCCTATTCAGAGGATTGCCATCAAAGCAGAGTAGTAAGCAACAGTCAGAGATGTCCAAAGTTCCTGCTAGAAAGATCAGAGAAAGTTGGAGTCATCCCTCATCTCTTTAACTTTAATGTAGGAGTGGATACATCTCACAAAACCTAATTCCCAAATGCACCATTGTTTTAAACAGAATGTAATATCTAAAAGGATGTTTAACAATTTACATTTATTGTCTCTTTTGTGGAAAGTGTTTATGGATGAAGACAAATACTTCTTCTAGTTGATATTTTCTTCTGTGTCCTCGTTACTAGGTTTCTTAAGTTTTCAGCCACTCTGGTAAAATTTAATAGAAAATGCAGATAACCTTCTAAGTCTCTGAAATATTAATTGCAATTAATCAGCAGAAAGCTCTTATTACTATCTCCTAGTAGTATAATCAGTAATGAATAGAGAGCATTGGAAACAACTGTGCTTAACATACCTTTATCTTTCAAAAAACCAAGAAGAATGGAGACTATATTAAAAGAGAGTTGTAGTTTTTAATAAAATTCAGTTCCATCATGGCTAAATAAAAGGTGTCAGTCCCAGGAACTACTTTCACAATGCTAAGTCAATAAGTGAAATTCCTTTTCATTGAAAGAATGGTAATAGGCAGCTAAAAATTAAATTCACAACCAGCACAAGAAATTAAGAGACTTCTAAGCTTAGTCAACAAAAAATGTTGGTTTTTTTTTTTTTTAAAAAAAGGATATTTTATATTTCTTATTTGTGATATTGGCTCTCAATATGTGCTTGTTTTATTTTCTGTCAAATCCGATGACAGTCTAATATAAACTTCTCATGTTCTGGAGAATAAAGGCATGCTTTAATGTTTCCCCAAATCAGTTAATTGCCTTAACTAATAATTTAATGCTTTCTTTTTTCTATCTGTATTTTTTCCTGTCTTATAAAATCAAGATTTCTGGTTGAAATCTTTGTACCCAAGCTTCAGCAGAAACGAAGAATCATGTCTACCTTAGAATAAGCTCAGGAGGTAGTGCATAGTTCTGGGGAATGGAGAATGTAGAATCATTCAAGATGAAAAATGTAATTCAATGCAGGAATCTACCACCTGCTAAGGAGTGAAGCCACTATATATTATTATTCAGGAGCTAGTGCTATCTAATCTTCTGTGAGAAAGACTTATAAAGAAAAAAAGTTATTGTTTTAGGTAAAGATAGGTTTTGGACTGTATAACCTCTTTTTATGATTTCTTTAAAGCAAAAAAACCTAACCAATAAACAAACAAACCCTCTGAATTAACTTTGTACAATACTTAAACTTACTACAGTGAACCTGCGGTGATGAAAATGCATCTTCCTATAACTTCTCTTACCTTTCAGTGTAACTTTTTTTCCTACCTCTCTTAATGGAATTATCTTATATTACACCTTCTGTGAGTCACATAAAGTAACATTTCCACACACCTACTTGATACATTAATTTGCTACTGCAAACAGTATGCAATCAATTGTTAGAGGTTCCACAACATCTATTTTAAATGGACTGTCTACATTGCCCTAAGGGAATTGTATGAAGTAACTTTTCCTTTCTATGTTTAATATTAATGCTACATAGTCTTCATTGTGAAGGTTAAAATGTAAATTACTCATACAACAGTTACATCATTTACTTCTTAGTTGCCTTGTCCTTTCTTTCAGGTATTAGGACTCTCCTTAAGAGGTAAAGTTTGAAACATCTATTGTTTAGTACCATTTGGCACTCAGACTCCAAAACATGCCTTTAGATTGTTTGCACCTTTATATAACGGCCTCCTGGTCAAAGAAAATATAAGTCTTCAGTATAAGCTTTGGCCTTCTAAAAAAGCAGGGCTACCACTGAAGTTTAACGACCTAAAACTTCATCTGGGACTGTGTGGATGTGAAAAAATAATTAAGGATCATGCTGATCATGTTTCATTTATGTCAGTTAGGCAGCACAATGAGTTATAAAGCTTGCCAATAATTGCCCTGCCCAATCCTCTCCACTATGAAGTCTAGGACTAATACAGACTTAGAGTTAAATGGCTTGTGAATAGATACTACATATCAGCTGAATACTTGGTCTTTAAATTGTGGATAGTCCTTTTAAGGGTCTTTCTACATACGATTTCTTCCACTTTCAAAAGATTACCAGAAAAACCTGTTTATTATTATTAAATGCAGAAATGATAGCTATTATTATTATTATTATTATTATAAATAATAATATCCCCCTTAATGTCTGCTGTCTGAACAAGTTTCATACTTGGTGTTATAAAATATTTAGGAATAGCTTAAAATATTAAAAAATATGACCTAGAACTTTCATTATTTGGGTAATTTCCCAGATATTTATTTACATCAAACCAAACTTGCACTATTTGAGTTTTCTGAAAAAATAAAATAACATAAAAAAAGAGAAGGTCCCTTCATTTCTCTGACTTTGTTCCTCTTTTGATTCTTAATTTGTCTCTTTTGATTGTTAATTTGTGAAGAAAAGGACCAAACCCCTAATATATTTTAATGTTTTACAAGAACAATAGTAAGATCTTATCTACTTCCATTCTCTGAGAAATTATTAAGATTATAACAGATGTCCATCATAGTAGTCCTCCTCCAAAAGAGACCATGGGTTGCTTATAAACAGAAGTGACCATCTGGACAGGAAAATAAAATTAATGTCTTTTCTAACAAATTCAGGAAGGTGTCCCATATTTTCAGCCACATGTGCAATCTTATTTGAACTCTGAACTAGAGATTTACCTATCATATATCAATTTGCAGAGATGTATCATTAAAGACTATGGTTTTTTTAAGAATTGAAGAAGTAGGATGCTTCTTGGAAAAGAAAGTGTCTGGTCATGACCGTATGCACAATTATTAATCAAGGTTCCATCTCACCTTTTTTCATACATGGTATTTATTAATTTAAAAAATAATAATTCTTAAAGCTTGGGCTAATAGAAATTTTTAAACTTCAAGAACTTTTATAAAACAAATGTCATGAGTGGACCTATTATGCATTCAGATTTCTCTAAAACCTTCACTGGCCACTTGGAATTTGCATGTAGGTTGAATTCAAGGTACCCTGTAACCTTAATTTTTTGAACATCTGCCAATCTGTTCAGAGAATATTTAGAGTTTCCAAACATCCAGAAATCCTGGGCATGCAAAGGTCAACTCCACTGAGCATATGGAAAGAGTCCGATGCAGATGTACTGTAATGAGCTTGCTGTGAAGATGCCCTATATATTACCAGTAAATAAGACACAAATATTTATTCATTAGGTTTACTGTTTATGTACAAGCTTTCTAAGTAGCGTATATACAGGAGATGTACAACATCTGGAACACAATGAGTTTGCTATCCATTAGTTATATGCGATATTTTATCTGAGAAATGACAGAAATATATTATCCATGAACAGGGCTTACACAGTAATTCTAAAGGACATGAAGGAAATATGTGCAATTTTGTTTAAAAAAAATTGAAATGGCCCAATCTTTTGCCAGTGAAATTTACAAAAACAAACAACTTCCCCCCTCCCACTCAAAAAACCCTTCCAAAACAATTCAGGCTTAATGCTCTTACAGGTCAAAACTAAATCACGGTTCATAATAAGAAGTAAAAGAACATTCAGAAGAAAATCCATACCCTCCAGATACTGCAGGTTGCAAATATAAATATTTTATTCTCATGAATTCTACTATGGATCTTGCTTATGTTTTCACAGTCATCTTTCTTCCTCTGCTTGTATAGTTGAACTTTGCAAGTGAATCACTGATGTGTTGAGTCCCTTCTCCATCTATTTACTGTTGAAAATCAAGTTACTTTTTTTTCTAGAGTGAGTAGTTTTAACAAAGTAGAGCCATAAAAAAATAGGGTTTTATGTCTGAAATAAGTACCTTTTTTGTATTACTTTAATGTGTGTGGCAAAAAACAGTAAGTAGGATTTTATTCCTTGATTATGGTGGCTCAGGGAAGTAAGTGATCCTTGATTTGCTTGCAATTCAATATGTTTAAGCTGTAAAAGTTTGCAATGAAAAATGTATGCATATAACCTTTTTTAGATTTGCTTTGTGTCTCCGGGAAATTAACTACAATGCAAACCAGTCTGTTACTTATTTTATCCCATTTATATGCTTGAGTGACTCATAGGTACTTGGGATATCTACGATGAGTACTGTGGGGGGAAAAAAATCTGAATAGAAGTCTGTGTTCTCTGAAGCAAATCTCTGGCATAAATGGACCATTTCTCAGCAAGTTAATGCTACAGATATACTCTATTAGTTCCCTTACTCCTCTGGGCAAAGTTACACTGAGTATTGGCACCAATGGGCCTGAAAAACAGGAACATCTGTTTGAATCATAAGACACTTGTTGATGAAGCTTAACGACACAACAGTATTTAGTTTATCTCAAGAATACAGAAAGTTATTTGTAGGAATAGGGGCTAGAAATTACATCTGCAATGCATTTTTTTTCTACCCCATTTATACCCTTTTTAGTTGGATATGAAATTGAAGATGTTTATAATAATGTTTTATTTAGATTTTATACATTCATTTTTGTATAGCCACTTCCTCTATAGTCTTTAAAATTTTATGCAATTTATATTCTTTTGTCTTTACAACCTTAAAGGTTTTTTCAGTATTACTCTTTCGCCATTGAATTGTACTTCTGCTTTCTTGTGATTCAGGTCTTTCTTTTAAATGTTCCTCCACCATAAAATCTATTATTATTACTCTGTTCTCATAAACAGTGTTGTTATTCACTATGTAAAGACCTAAAGACATGAAAATTAAGCCTTATTTATATTTACAGGACCTCTGTGTATTAAGCCTCACTTACATCAGGAAAGGAAAAAGGACCTGATTTAAAAAATGGCTAGCTATTTTCTGTCAGAGTATACGTGAAACCAAATGGAATACAGAGGTACCAAGAGGTACCAAATATGTCTAGTTCCTGACAGTTCCTGGTTTACATGATTGATGAAAGAAATATAGTTTTCTGTTAACGAGAGATTGAGAGATACGTTCTCCATGTTTTTCAGCTAAGTAATAAGGCATGGCTATATGTATATTTTCACAAAAATACTTGATAGAAGATTTGTCATGTATCAGAAAAAAAGTCATGTATCAGAAAAAAACAATATTGGTCACAAATAAAGTATTGTGTATGACTTTTTTTCAGAGATTAAACTGAAGTCCGTTTCACCCTGGTGTTCTTCGTCTTTTGAAGGTTTTCTTTGGATGCAGCATATTCAAAGGCACATCTGAGAACCACAATAATGGAATGGTGGAATGTACTTTATTTATTGTTTCTGTTAATAAATAGTCCAGAAAGCCCTTATTCAGTCTTCACAGGGGGGGAAAAAAAAAAAAAAAGTCATTATATCACCGCCAAAACTACTGTCAAATTCATAACATATACATTGTTGGCTGATGACACTTGTTCCAGATGTACAATAAAGCCCACAACACTTTATTACTATGGATATAATTATTGTGAATGTTTTTTCATGTTGATCAACTTGCTTCTGAAGGTTGTTTTCTTGATTGTTTTAAACTTGCATAATAAACATGCAATGAAATATTTCTTGTTAAAGTGTTTTTTGCAGTCATCTTGTTTTCATACAAAGATTTCATAAAGTTGCAGTGTTGTATCAGAGCATTACCAAAATAAGAGCAAAAGCTAAAGAGGAAGGTAAATGTGAAATGAACTCGATGAGAATAACCTAATCTTCTCCTGAGACACTCCAGTCTTATTAAAAAGATGTGCACAATCAAATCCCTTCCTCCCAAACCCACCAAAACCACAAAGTAAATATTAACTTGGAAGAAAGGGAAGACACAAAGAAAAAAAAAATGATGTCGTCATGCACTCATCTTCTGCATAGCTCAACCCACATATAGTAAGGCACTATTTCCCCACAACTTAGTGTCCACAACAATCTTTTACAGTGCTCTGCGAACTACATATAGTTCCTTCCAGGATGATGAAATAAACAGATTGAATGAGTGTTGCTACCATGGCACCCCATGTGCGATCTTATAGACAAGGGCATCATCTGGCAGTTTCAGAAATAAGCTGTCTCAAGTCTCTTCTTATGTGTGCATGTTATGTATAGGGATATCTTTTGTGTGTGCAAGTGGTTGGTTTGTTTTCCAGAGTTGCTGTTATTTTTCATTGTTCTTTACTCCAGTGTTCTCAAAGCAAATACACAAGAAAATAAAAGCGCAGTTGGGTCATTAAAAACAGAGCTTTGGTGCTCCAAAAAGCACACAGCTTTGGGGATTTAAGAAATCTGTTAGACATTCCCAAAAGAGTTGGGAAATACATGGACATATTTTCATCTGGAAATCCTCATCTCTGCTTAGTTGAGCTGGTCTTCATATTGTTTTCGGAAGCAATCACCAGCAGGGAAAAACTCCCAGCACCGTTCTTGATACATTTTCCATACATAGGATTCCTGAAAGAAACACAATTTAAATAATTTAACTTGATTCAATGAGAAAGCGGTCTCAGGATTTTTTTTTTTTACAATTATTTCAATATGTAAGTGCTAATGGTTATGAGTGGATGACACTGACAGCAATCAGTGGCTTAGCATTACAGAGGAGGATAGTAATCAATTTATCCATGTTATGGAAAGTTTTAAGATTGAATTCTCTCCTACCTTCTTCTAATAAAGATTTAAAAATATGCTTTTTGACATTGACAGAAAAAAAAGAAAGCACCATGGACAAAATTCCCTCAAGGTGGGAGTTCACCAAGTCCCAGATTGCTTGATTCAAAAAACCAGGAACCTTATTTTCCTATTAAGATTGTATTATGTACATGTACTTTTTTTATCTTATATGAAAGTCTTTCAATTTAAAGAATAATCTAATCTCTTTCTCCATCCATTTTATGAGTGCTGAATGCTATCTGAAAGAAGCTGAACACTATATTGCTGGACAGTCATTTGACATTAAAATCAAGTCAGCTTGAAAAAAGTATATGCCTTAGCGTCCTGGGCCTGATCTTTTCCACTTTGGGACCTTAACTAGAGTGCACTGCACTCTAAATGGAAAAGAAAGAGAAAGAAGATGACAGGTTTTAAGGAAACACAAGGAGATACACTGTATATTTCCTACAAGAGCCGATTCTGAAATCGCTTTTATTCTGATTAACTGAGAAAATTAATAGAGTGTTTTTTTTTCCTTTTTTTTTTTTTCCCCCATAGTCAGTTAATCATACTAAGAAGGGGAAGATAGCCAGGGCACATTTTCCAGGAGCATGGAAAGGAGTCATAATATTATAGGGCCCTGATGAGAATGTAAAGTAGCATGATCTGAAGTTCCCCAAATAGTTTTTTGGCTATAACTTTTCAAATTATCAAAAACAAATAAAAAACCATTTTAAATACTCAGAAGAAATATTCACACCTGTGCCTGCTAACTGTAGTTATGTATCCAACTGTGTAAAAAATGGACAAATAATAAGACAAAGGCATTTTGAAAAGAAATGTTTCTACTTCCCTACACTCTCTCTTTCTCCAAATAGTCTACAACACCAGATTTTCATGCTTGTGAAAACCTGCAAATTGTTGAACAACTGTTGATTTTACTTCATAAAAAGTATACACTAATTCTGTGTTTTCAGTGGCACAATGAGCATATGCTTTGGCTATGTGAAAGGTCTCTACTTGTTTTAGCTCTAATTGGTTGACTGTTCCTTTAAATGTCTGCAAATAGACACATGAAATGTTGTGTCAGCTATATCCCTCGTGTCCCCAGAGATATGGAATATACTTCTCACAAACATTACTGCACTGACAAAGAAAGAAAGAGGAATCTTCAAAATAAGACACAACACTATTTAAAACTAGATATTCACCATGACTAATGGTAGAATTCTGTTGAGTTATGTACTTATCAGGCATATTGTTTCTCCCTCAAACTAGAATACCGTTGAGAAGATTTTTCTTGTCTCTTAATGAAGGAAAAACTAATATTGAAAACATGAATAAATAGAATCATATGCTTTAGCAATAATACACAGCCCTTTTCCACATATAAATAGTTGGTAATATATGTTGATGACCCTGTGATGGGCATACATTCATTTTGAATAAATGTGTATACACTGTTAGGAGGGAAAGTGGTTTTGTGTTTAGATTCTGACCTAAATGCAACTTCTTGGTTTGTAATTGAGCATAAAATAAAAAGTTATTATCATATATATTTTGTTCTTGGATTATGTTCCTGAAGTCTTGTGGTCTGAAATCGTGAATTTTTTTTGCATTGTTTGTTTATTTTCTGTATTAACATTTTTCTAATGCTTTACCCAGTTACTTGAAAACTAAAATGATGAAATGAATTGAACTTCTGAAAAAGCAAGAGAGCTGTTGTTACTAAAAGATCTTTTCTTCACATCTTTTATTAAAAAACATATACTTGTTTAGTCAATAAATAGAACAACTCTGATACATGTTCAGTTCCTTCTTGTCCTGGATAGACAGGAAAATCTGCCACTAGTACGAGCTTCCGCAACGCTCCTAGTTTTTCAGCTGCTTCAACAGAATCACAGTTCTGTGCAACTCTGCTGATGTCCTCCTTATCTTTGGCTAGATTTTGAGACAGTACTGTGACCTGATAAAAAGTGTCAAGGACTTGCTATTTAAATTTCCGACATGAATAATGGCAAAGGCTGCTTCTCCATCCTGGCCATTAATTCCACTTCCTATATGAAGTTTCATACTGCAGACAGCTGCTCGGAGACTCCAAGGTTGCATTACTCTTTTTGGTAATTCATCAGTTAGTTACTTTTGAAAGCTTTGTGGGAGATCTAGAGAAAGATTTGTTAATTTGTGATTGGAGCTGCAGCACAGAGATAAATGCAAGTTTTTTAAAATGATTACTAGTTAGCTGCCTCAGAGGTGAATAAACCAGCTAATTAGGTTACTTAGTTCAATAATACAGCAAAGAAACATAACAAACTTTATCCTAAGGAAAACAGTTTGTCTATACATATGCTTAAAAACAAATTCTTGTGTCATTAAGAAAGTTTTCTTCCAAACAGCAGCAACCTTCTACTACATTTCTGGTAAATGGGTTTTTATCTGTAATCCTTTGGAAAATATTAAACAGTAATGTAGCTCCTTTTTTTCCCTTTCTTATTTAAATACAAATGGTTTCTCAATAACAGCAGAAATATTCCAATTAATTTTTCAAAGACTTATTGAAAATAATTAGAACTGTGTTTCTCATATTGAATTCTAATCCTTCATGTAAGAAATTAAATGAAACATTATATGTACCTTTTCAAAGTTTTTGTTTTGTTTTGTTCTATATCTTGAGCACTGTAAAAGTGTTCAGAATATATAGTCAAAACATATTTTTTTAGGCGGGAGAGAAGAAACACCAACCACATATACATATATGATTCTGAATGGTTTGATCATATTTGCAAACACAAAGAAATACGAACAAAACACATCTGGAGTCATGATTGTGGAAAATATTACAAGTTAGATGAGTCTCCATAATACAATCCTCATTTGCCTATGTTCTTACATGTTCCCCAATGTGAAGACAGTAGTAAGATAAATGCATAGAATGATGTATTTTTACCATCCTTCACACCAAGGAAAACATTATTCAGTCATGTTCTAAAATAGCAAAGACATTCAGATGAAGTCTACTATGTATCAGGTGACCAAGACTTTCTTTGCAATCTGTTCAAAATATCCGTTAATCAATCAGATAGATTTATCTGTAAAGCTTCCTTTACACTGTTACTGGTCAGGCTGAGCTGAGTCTTGTTCCATAGCCAACACTTCTGCATTGCTGGTCCACTGATGTTTCACACCAGGCTCAACTCTTGATATGGGTTTCCTTGATATAGCCGTCCTTGCTTCATGGAACAGAAATTTTAGTTTCTAAAACAGGCTTCCTGTTGAGCATAAGTGTATTTCCAAAACAGAAACTAACAACTCATGTACATTAGACTTAGATTGTTCAGGGTTGGCTTTTTTCTTCTCCTGCAGGGGAGATGAGACTCAAACCTTCCAATACTTTAATTGGGCGGTCTTAGGATGTAAGTGTTTCTACTTTTTGTTTGTTTGTTTGTTTGTTTGTTTGTTTCATCTCTCCAATGCCCCACAAAAAGTAAATGGATACACACAAGAGGGAACCTTAATTAGAGGACAACAAAATTCCTGGATGCTTGGCAACAAAGGTAAAGAAAACTACTTGGAATATAAGATAAGAGCTGAATAATTCTGAATGACATTTGATGATTGAATGTTTTTATGGTACTGTCAAAACACTCTAATTTAGAATGTAAGAGTCCTATTGATGCTGTTTGAAAGAAAAATCTGCCATTGACAAATTCTTGCAAATAATAGGTATATTAGTCAGAGTCAGGATTGGCATGAGTTTGGCTAGAGAACAGGGGAAAAAAAATGTGTCAAGGTTTTGGATAACTTTGTGAATTGAATTTTTTTCACTGGGGTGAAAATGAAGCTATGGCATGTGGGACTGACTCGGTATTTTCGTATAAGGAATAGTGTTCTATAAAACACGAATTTATTTGCACTGCAGTACTATATTCCTCTACTCATCACATTGGAAAACAGAATTCAAGTTAAAAAGAATGAGCTGCATTCTAAAAAAAGTATACAGTACAAGAATTTTGTTACAGAAGAAGTTGTTTTTTCTCATATTATTTTTCCCCCTACAGGACACACATATTGGTTATATAAACTAATCTGCAGTATCTGTAATTTAATGACTGATTCTAAGCTTCCTGATTTCTATTTTTCTGTTTTAATTTCCAAATATTTGGTCTGTTTTCTCTATGTCTGAAGAAAATACACTATAGTATATACTGCAATATCTCCCTCTACGGAGACTGAGATCAGTGTGTTGCTTAGGGATGGAGACATATTTTTTCTACATTTAATACAATTTGTGAGACCTAATCTTCATGTTCTGTTACAAATATTTAGTCTACAAAAGAACAAAATTAGTGTGAGAAAAGCTGCCCGCAGTAACTTCTATGTGAAATCTTCAATTACCTGTTAGTAAAATGTGATGTAAGAAGAGTTCACCCTTCAGTCCTTTATACCCTAATTCATGAGTGTGGTGCACCAAACAACAGAACAGGAGATATGCATTATTGCATTATTATATGTACACAAAAAAGTGGCTTGGTGTGCATGTACTGAATATGTATGCTACTCTATCAAAGTATTTGTTTCTTTACTTCTGTCAACATTTTCAGCCGTTAAATCTCAAAACATATTTTAGAATAATCACAGTACTTCCCATTATGTTATGTTTTGTGTTAAACTCAACACCCACAGGATGCATTAATTTGAGTTTGCCTGTCAATTAAGACTTTTCAATGGATTAAGTATGGAGTTGGCCATTGCACAAGTATAAGCATCAAATAAATACTGAGACATTTAGCTCAGTCTGAAATGGTGACAGAGCAAATTCACTGTCAAAGCCTCTGTTCTTCAAACCCATGCATTGCAGGAGAACAGTAGGGATTTGTGGATCACCCTTACATGTGAACATTAATGTGTAAACACATTCAAAATTATATTTTAAGTGTGATTTTTTTATCCCTAAAGGCCTATGCATGAACTGAGCCCTGGACTTCTGTATCTGTTTTGGATGTTCTGGGCCTGAAGGTAGTAGTCCAGATTATCACACATCATTTGTCTCAGTGCAAAACATAAATGAATGTCTTAAATCCCATACAGAAATTTTAAAAATTTTTCATATGGAACGTTGGCCATATAATGTATAAACAGTGCCAAATAACTCCATCATACTCAAAGTTAATTGCTGGATACTATGTACACACTAGCAGTCTGCATCAGGTGCCTCACTCCTACAGGAATGTATGTTTTTGAAGTCAAGATAAAAGGAGATTCGTAGCACAACCATGTTTTACATTTTTCTTTCTCAATAACATGCTAAGAAAGCTTGTGGTCTGCAAGTTCAATATTATCTGCAGTACCAAAAGCAAGATCTTTGAAAGCATCGGTATTTAAGATAGAGATAACATCTAGCATCAGCTCAATTTCACTGTTGGTTTGCTTTCTCAGTTTTAAAAGCAATTCTGTGAGAATATTCAGTATTCTAAAGCATATACTTTCCCTACCTCAGTTTAATTATATTACAAGTGCAAGATCTCAGCTGTGGAATAGGGAGCTGTGAATATTGAGTTACATTATGCTAGAAATCTTAATTTAAGCTCAGTTTCATTGTTGGTTTACCTTACCAAAATGCTCTCCAGCAAGCTGAGCTGACGAGATAATGCAGAATGGAATATTTGTTATCACCTTCCAAGTACATAAACACAGAACAAAAGTAAATAACTGTCATCCCAAAATTAACATACTCTTCCCTAAAGAACTGCTATTCATAAACATCTAATTAATTCAATAAAGGTATGACTGGGTATATTCAATAGAGGAGACTGCTGGGTTATTTTGTCCTCTTACGGAGAAAGATGTGGAGGGGAAGTAATTGCAGTGGTAACATTTCTGAAAATTCTTAAAATTCCTGTTTTGAAATGACTAGAATTTTAGCTCTCATATCACTTAAATCTTTTTTTTATATATAAACCCTAAACCTATTAATATCATTTCTACTCAATATGTGCTTTATTAGCATCTCAGTATGTTAGATAT
Organism: Aptenodytes forsteri; assembly: GCF_000699145.1. Lineage (NCBI taxonomy): Eukaryota > Metazoa > Chordata > Aves > Sphenisciformes > Spheniscidae > Aptenodytes > Aptenodytes forsteri. The sequence continues at coordinate 6,849,979 of NW_008795018.1, forward strand.
TACATCATCTTAACATAATGAGTAAGACAAATGTGAAAGTGATAATGGCATGGTCATTCATTTAAATCAGCACATAATTTTGCAGAACAATTTAGAGAACATCTTTGTTTTGTTTTGTTTTCCTTGACCTGCCCAAGAAGTCATTCAAGTGATCGCTTACTTATCTGGGGCACAGATCAAAGTCAGCACCATTTTAGCATTGACTTATATGTGAGTGTGACTGATTCTTACAGTACTGATAAAGCAAGGATTGCTTATTATATAATTATGCTTTTTAGTCAGTAAGAATGAAAATAAATATTTAAATTTCCACTTTTAGAATTTGAAAAAATAACGCTAAAATGTTTAATAAGTTTTCCTCTAAATGAGCTGCAGCTGCAATGTCAAGCTTTTATAGCTGAAGAGAGTTGATTTTGCACACATAGACTGGACTTTGAATAAATTAGGAAAGTTAGGCTGAAACCTCGGTAATGTTTTCAATATGTCAGAAAAGATCTGCTGCATTTCTGTCTCTATTCCCATGGATGATGTTTAAATTACTGTAGAGGAAGAACTTCTAAATATAGGGAAACATCTCAAATTGAACGTGATCAATTTCATAACCCCAAGCTAAAATTCCTATTAGGATAAATATGTGGCCTCTCATTTTAACAAACAAAGGAAACAAAGCCAGGTGCGGATGCTGGTTTTGGAAATAAAGACACTAAGGAGAATACATTAATCTGAAGTCTGGACATCTTAGGAACATGCTAGAGTTCTCAACTTTTTGTTTAAGTGCTCTTCCAGGTGAAGAACATTTAGAGTACCAGGCGTGCAACTAGCAAATTGCTTTAAGTGTTACTACATATGCTAGACAGCTCTTACTTTATAAATATTTTTTTATTTATTTCTGCTGAACTTGCTTTTTCTGTGTCCACATCTGTTTTACAACTGTTAAATAATTTTGGTGGGATTCATATGTATGTATGTGTGTTGTATATTGACATATTATTTTATAAGCTCTACAATAGGTAGATAGATAGATAAATGTTGACGTATGGCAAATCTTCTTAACTCTCTTATCTGCTTTTATCTGTCTATGAAACTAGTCACTGCTGGCAAGGTCAGATACTCCACATAGAACTGCAGACCTCTGATCACCTTATTGTGTTTTCACATCTTGCCAGATGTCAGCTGAGCCACAAAACTGTTCACATATATACACTTACACAGAAGACTAGCATTTGTCATGTGCTGAGAGAGTAGTGTAATGCTACTGTTGTACAATAGATTCAAAGTAACCATATGTATTTGCACACGTTTAAGTCCTTAATCAAAACAACATAGAAAAAAAAAAATCCCTCAGTGATAGCAATTCTAATATCTTCAATATGTTTTCAAATGAAAACATTTAAATATCTTTAAATGCTCATCTATAATTATTTAAGAATTAATTGTACTTTCATAGATATTCAGTGGAGGTATCTGTGGTTGCAACTGAGAACTAAATAGCTCTACTACTACTAAAAAAATCACTATATTCGCATTCTGTAGTCTTGAATCAATTCTCAGTGTTTTACTCAATAAGCCATATCTTATGCCCATTCCTTCTCTGGTGCATGTTTATGCGAAGAGTCTAGTCCAGCTAGGGTGACCTAGGAAGGCTGGAAAGGAAAAAAAGAACCTTATCAACTCTGAAACATCAAGAAGTAGGTAAGCAGGTATTCTCAAAGGCTGGTTTGAATTTAGGGAGCCTGTCTCCATTAATAGTGGAGATAGATAGGCAAAAGACAGAGGCCCTAGTTGGCTGAATTTGGCCTTTGCAATTCTTTAAATAACTGTTCAGACAATGCCGAACAAACTCTGTCAAACTCCGCAAATATAAGCTTTTTGGTGCCTAAAGCAGTTAGGTATCTCCATATTTAGGTAACTGACCATATAATGATTTAATTTAAACTCTAGGAAGCAAAAGTAGCATTAAAAACCTGCATGACTTTGTGGATTTAGTGCCCTGGACCTGCTTCTGGTCTTCATGATTCAAACAACCCTGAGCTATACAACTATCTGAGTGAAAAGCTGCTGCTTGTGAAGCTCAAAAAATATGAAATAAGAAAGCAATGAGAGCGTTTCAGTGATGTCTCCTCTTCCTGCCTCTCTCTTGGTTTAGCCTGTTTGAAAGATGCTAAGTAGGATCCTTAGACTTATTTATTTGAGATCTGTAACAACTCAGTAACCGGCCCTTCTTGGAACAGATTTAAGACAGTGTCAAGAGCTTGACAATCATACACTTAAAATCTTGCTGCTTTTAATAAACTCAGTGTAAAATCTTGCCCAGATATTGCTTAAACTGAATAAGACAAAATTTCGCTCTGGTGGGTTAACCTTGGCTGGCCTCCAGGTGCTGACCAAGCTGCTCTATCACTCCCCCTCCTAAGCTGGACAGGTGAGAAAATATATGACGAAAGGCTCATGGGTTGAGATAAGGACAGGGAGATCACTCACCAGTTACCACCATGGGCAAAACAGACTTGACTCGGGGAAATTAATTTAATTTATTACCAATCAAACCAGAGTAGGATAATGAGAAATAAAAAAAAATCTTAAAACACCTTCCCCCCACCCCTCCCTTCTTTCCGGGCTCACCTTCACCCCTGAATTCTCTACCTCCTCCCTATAAGTGGCACAGGGGGACGGGGAATGGGGGTTGCAGTCAGTTCATCACATGATGTCTCTGCCTCTCCTTCATCCTCACACTCTTCCCCTGCTCCAGTGTGGGGTCCCTTCCACAGGCGACAGTCCTCCACAAACTTCTCCAACGTGGGTCCTTTCCACAGGGTGCAGTCCTTCAGGAACAGCCTGCTCCAGTGTGGGTCCCCCATGGGGTCAGAGGTCCTGCCAGCAGACGTTCTCCAGCGTGGGCTCTTCTCCATGGGATCATAGGTCCTGCCAAGAGCCTACTCCAGTGCGGGCTGTCTGCGGGGTCGCAGACTCCTTCAGGCGCATCCACCTGCTCCAGTGTGGGGTCCTCCATGGGCTGCAGGGTGTATATCTTCTCCACCATTAACCTGTATGGGCTGCAGGGGGACAACCTGCCTCACCATGGTCTTCACCATGGGCTGCAGGGGAATCTCTGCTCTGGCACCTGGAGCACCTCCTCCCCCTTGTTCTTCACTGACCTTAGTGTCTGCAGAGTTGTTTCACAGTTTTTTTCCCCTTCTTAAATATGTTATCCCAGAGGTGCTACCACCATCGCTGATGGGCTCAGCCTTGGCCAGCGGCGGGTCTATCTTGGAGCCGTCTGGCATTGGCTCTATCGATCGGACAACAGGGGAAGCTTCTATCATCTTCTCACAGAAGGCACCACTGTAGCCCCCTGCTACCAAAACCTTGCCACCCAAACCCAACACATTCACTCATGAACAGAACTGATTAAGAAGTATCTGATGGGAATTTCTTTTCTTTTTCTGAACAGAAATTGCATCTCCAAATAATAAATGTTTTGTACTGAGGTAAGACTGAGAGCTTGTTAATGAAATATTTGTTTTCATGCTGTATTAATCCAAAATTTGTTTCAAATAGGACATTGGCTGGTCACAATAAATCCAGATTTTTAATTTTGTGTCAATTTAATACTAATACCAATACTATGTCAGCTGGAAGACACGTATTTGGCTAATTATTGTACCTATTCTCTTAAATAGTCTCACTGGTCAGGAAACATCTTCAAATATAAATTCTTAAATAGTCACTGGTCAGGAAACATCTTCCATTATAAATTTCCCATATGCACCTTTCAAGTCAGGTAAAACTGACACATTATATGAAAAGCAATCTATTTGGGAATCCAAATTAGAAAATAGGAAATGGTAGCAAGAAAACAATTACCATGAGATTCACAACTGTTCAGAGAGAAGCAGGCTAATGCTGTACAGGACTGACTATTTTCCAAATGATGTTATTGTCTTTTCCTCTTGAAAAAAAAAAAATCTTGAAAAGGCGATATTTTGGCTTTTCATCCAATGAAAACAAATATTGAAGCTTTCTGTGTGAAACACAGTAGAGAAATGTAGTGTGTTGTACTTGTTATCAAATTTCTGAATTTATATATCTGGAAAGGGTGATCTGCACAGTGTTGTACTTGGCTTGAGAATTAATGTATAATAATTGTAGTTTATTTTTGTGTTTATATAAATTGTGCAGAACTTGTTTCTCTAAGTATCTGGTGTACAGTGATTAAGATAATTGGATAGTTAATTTACTGAAATTGGTTGCTGTGATGAGATGTTATGAATAGCATCCTTTCGTTAAAAAAAAAAAAATAGTAAAGCAATTAATTTTAACAACATGGAAGAATCAAGAAATAGAAGAAGGGCTTTATGCTGACTAGTAAACAGCAGCTGCTGCTACATTGCATATACTCTTGCTTTGCTTTTACACTAAATGAAATAAAACATCTGCAATTTTATGAATATCAATATACAAATATTTTTTTTAATTTTCAATTAAAATATAAAAACTAAAAATAATATAATAAGACAAACACTGCAAATTATTTCTTCCATCACTGTTTGTGAGGAGTCAAATTCTCCTAGTGAGTGATAGTGGGGACAGGAGAAGGAAAAGAAAACTAGAATGGAGGGGAATTACTGTTGATGGGAGGAAAAGAGGGAGTGCACTAAAATATTCTAGAACTTTTACATTGATCTGATTTGGGTTTTATCTGTACATCTGCACAAATTTAATTAAGGCTGGGGTTTTTATGCTTTTCTTGTTTCACTTGGTGTGTTTAACTCCCATTCTTTCTCACTACACTTAACTTGTACTGTGACTGCAGATTGTCATTGAAATATGTAATGTACAAGGTACTAAACTGATCCAACTCCTTAGGTAGGTTTCTTAATCTAAAAGTACATAAGCATTGTGAACCTATAAAGAGTTTTAACTGGAATATAGACAAAACACCAATTATAGGTATGCTTAAATGTGCATTTATGTATAAAAATGGCCTTTTAAAATTACCATTACTTCCTACAGCATGCTTAGATGATTGCTATTATCTGTTTAGTAATTTTGTCAATGAGGTGACACACACAGGCTCACTGTGGGGAATTTTTACAATATCTTTCAAGTATTTTGTGAGTCAGAGACTCTTATTTTCTGCTTCGTGGTGTATGGTAAGAACTACAATAACAATAATCTGGAGGTAATTACTGTCTCTAAATTACTTCAGTTGAGCTTTCTCTGCAAATTTACACACTAATTTCTCAAAAAGCAGTGCACAGAACCTGTTTCAGAGGGGAAAAAAAACAACTTCTGAGAAATTAAAAGATTCTTATTGTTTCTCTCAAATGAAATCAATAGGTTAGACTTGTGAACAAGTTAAGTATTTTCTGTGTGTAAAACACATATCCATTTATTTTGTGTGTACAAAAAAAGGAGAATTCTGTGCAAGTCCTGTGATGTTCCATTTGCTTGGCTGATGACCCTGTTTTATCTGTTCACAGTTGTGACAAATGCATCTGCAAAGCTCTGTAAGTGAGCTCTATAAGTAACCTGTTTACAAATCTGTTTGAATTTTCATATAAGTAGTTACATATAAATACCTAGGAGGAAATATCTCTCTGGTAGAGCAAGAGTATATAGAACGTACACAAATTAGAGATGTGTCTAAGTAGTGATAGGAAGCTGATATTTCCATAAATAGCAGGTATTAGTTATGAGTCTGTTCCTTTTATGACTAAGCAAGGAGCTTTTGAGAAATAGTGAAGAAACCATTTGTAATTCTCAACTCATATAATGCTGTTAAAATACAGCTCAGGAATGTGCTGGAGCTCAAGGACTGAATCTAATCAGATCATCAGTACTGAATTTAAGAAGAAACTGAAAACTAGGTAGGCTCTGCACTGATTCACACATTTGTGGTCCTTTGAAGTCATTGTGTGAAATGAATCTGTAGATTAGATTTTATCATCTTTAGATTACATTGACAAATGTGCACGTTTCTTTCTGAATGTATCATTTTGTCCTTTTATTACATGGATATGAGACTCATTTTTGAGCACTTTAGAGACTGAGCAGCTAAGTTTTGGGTACATCTGTATCTAAGTTTCAGTTCTGACCAAATGAGAGCTTCAAAAGTTAATCTCCCAGATAATCAGTTGTTATCTGTGACTGACCAATAAACCCCTACTATGGAAGAAGGCTCAGTGGAGATGGACAAGGGCAACGTGCCCATGAAGCTCAGTGAATAATGTAGGGTGTGAACCATCACAGCTGTTGCAAAGAAAGCTGACTATCTCAATACAAAGGGGAATAAAGAGGGTGGCCTTTGTTTTAAACAAACAGCTATGTCAGTTGGGTGGATCAATTGACTATATCACAGTTAAGTGGATCAACTGGTGGTGTAAATGTTTTTCCCTGAGTTCAATAAAAGAGTGTGAATGTCTCCCTGAGTTAGCCAGACCAACATGGGGGAAGTGTATACATGGCTCAGTCCAACACAGAGTATAAAAACTAAACAACAAACAAAAGTATTTCAGAGAGAGCAATGGGCTTGAGATGGTTTCAACCAACATATTCCTTCCTGGCGACTGGGGATGCCCAACGTCATGACAGTGAGCGTATTATAGAGACCAGTAATGGGAATCACGTTGGTATTGTGATTGAACTGTGTATTGCAATAGCTACATTTTGCTAAGTGTAACTTACATTTGTATTGTGTTGTCAGTATATTTTTTTATCACTCTGCCAAATCAAAAATCCCATGTAACATCCAATATCTTCAAATAAATAAATCTGATATTAAACATTACAGCCTTCATCCATGGAATTCTAGAAGAACCTGGTCAGAGAGAATTAGACTGTGACATTATCATGTTTTATTTCCACTTTGAGAATACCAGTGTAATTATTTTTGGAGGAAACATGGCTGGAAGAAGTTCTTCAAGAGTTCTTCAATACACTTAAATTGCTAATAGGTGTTTAGTTCATAGGAGCAGACTAGAGCTAGTCTAAAGTGAAAAAAATTATTCCTTTGTTTCCTGAAGCCTTGTCTTCTCATCACTCTCTCCTAAAAGATTAAAATAGGTTTCAGGACAACCTATTTTTTCAGTAAATATAATTACTAAAGCCAGAATAGACTACTATTATTGTCAGATATACATAACAGTCCAAAGAAATGTTCAAATTAAAATTATAAGTAACATTTTTATGCTAAGAAAGAAGAATTCAAATGAAGAAAATGTTCTGTTTATTTTCAGCACATTTTTCTTCTTTTAGAAAGTAAATTTTCAGGTATATTCACTTACACATCTGGTTGTTCTTAAGCACTTTTTAATTATAATATATAACTTTTTAATATATATCAATATTTGATTATGATCCTTTCTTAAGTACTAGAGTGGGTTTTTTTAGGAGAATGAAGGTTAAATGCTGATGCAGAATAAAAATGCACCCAGATTAATTGTTTCAGGCAATATAATTCTGTTTCACAATACTTAAAACCTTAAATTTAAATATTGACAGAATTAAATTAGGAACAAAAGACCTGCTTCTTCAAGCTGTTTCACATTTAACAAATCTCAGAAGCCAATGAAAATATGTGCTTAGGAGCCAGCTATGCTAGTTAACAGTAGTCTGGGATCTCCAAAAAAGATTAAACAGTAAAGAAATCACTATATTTTGCATTTCAGAGGGAGGAGTTCCTTCATGCCCCCCAAAAGTATGAGTTTTGCTCCACATGGTAGTTAATGAAAGGAAAATCCATTGTAGTCATACTACTGAAGAAATCAAAGTGAGTTAGGTGGCCAGCTTTAACTGATTTTTTTCACCAAGATTTAGCTACCTATATTTCTTATGAGGCTTCTTTGAAATTTTATCCCTCCAAGATTTCTGGATTTTCTCAGTTTTTTTCTGTGGTTATAAGCCAAAATGCATTTATTATTAATTTTTATATTGCCATAAATCAACATCTACCATTTTTACATCTTTAACATCTTATTGTCTCTTCAAGCAAAAGAAAAAAATAGAAAAAGTTTAACTACTTAAAAAGATTCGTCTATCTGCTAGGCAAGTTAATAGAGATGGGGTGTTTGGATTTTCTCTGCAGCCACCTATTCTTTTCCTTGATTCTTACCTACTCTTTCAGAAAGTGATAGTGGGATTAATTTCAACTGACTTTACTCTCTCTTATGGTTAGCTTTAGCATAATTTAATTATCTGGACTGTCTCTGTGACAAATAAAGAAGGATAAATGCTGTCACAGGGTACATCATCTTACATCAAGATAAAGAAGGAGCTCTGAAGCTGTCCCTCATTTGTCTTTCCAACTAATCTGGATTACATATTTCTGAATACATGCCTTCACTTTTAGGTGGCTAGATGAAATCTGCCTCTTGTGAATGTATCTTGGGCTGCAGGAAGCAGAGACATAATAAAAACAGTATTTACATATAAATTTACATCTCCTAGAAGAAGCTAGGAGAGCTCTCAGTTGGGATTCCTGCTGATACCTGCATTTGGACACTAATACGAGTGGTGTTGGACATTCTGTGGTGGGACAACAACTGTAACAAACAAGTAAATGCAATATTACACCATTTAGCAGGAAGGGTCCATGGTGAGGCAGAGAAAGGATCAGCTGATATTTATATTTATATAATAGTGCTTTGCAATAAGGACAGTCAAATACTTCCAAAACAACAACAAAAACCCACCAATGAAAATTATGCTGATTTAATAGTATCAATAACTGTAAGGAAATTGAGTTAGTGTGGTAGTTTGGCAAAGGGTTGGGCCTGGTTAAATATTGTTTACCTGCGGATGGCTCCCCAACAACTACCTTTTACCAACAGTGTGGTTACCATGGTGACAGTGATGGCCAGTTGCCAGGCATTGTGGGAATTTGAGCCAATCAGAAACGGGTATTCTGTACCCACCCACCCCTGTGACTGAGGGAGTCAGGAGTCCCTCTGGGGAGGGGCTCCGCCAGAGGCTATTGGGAACCCCGGGGCTGATGGCGGAGCAGCCCACAGTCTGGCTTCAGACAACACCTGGTAATACCAGCCAGGTTTGGCTTAGACATTGGGAGACAAATCCTGCATGACACAGTATCTGGAAATTCAATAAACGTTCAGAACATGCTCAGATGAAGTGCACCATCTGCAGCCTTCAGACATGTGGTTCTTGAGGTAGAATCACGTAGGTGATGTGGTCTCTGAACAATATATAGGGAGAATGTGTGGGGAGAAAAACAACAGTGAAACCCTCCCTCTCTCTCTTTTGAAAGACCATACAATGTAGTGGTTAGGACAGTTAGCTGGGACACTTGGCACTTGGGTGGGTTCCTATCCTGACTGGTTTAGTGCAAATTATATACATGATATTATTATTGGGAATGAAAGGCAAATCCGTCCCTCACAACTCAGTGCTCTAATACCTTTGACATCGAATTGTTCCTCGTCCTTATGATCTCTCCTCTTCTGGTTGTGTGAAAACTGTATTTGTTACCACACAGTGCCGGAAAGGAGGTAGTTGTCTTCCAGTCTGCACTGCATCATAATGAATAGCACACTTGCCTGGGCAATAAATATTTGTCTCCTTTTAGACTAGGTGAATTATAGTCTTTAGTGAGGGGATTTCCATGTATGTAGGGCTATGGAAGTCCATCCAGACAGTAAAAATGCAGTAATTTGTTGACGGTACAGCTTTTGGCCAGGATGCAGTTTTACCATGACTGACTCAAAACCTATCTTACTGTTTCCACCCCTGTTGACAGTAAGAACCTAGCAATGGCCTGACCTCTCCATTGCTCCACATTTTGCTGTGAAGAAGTCAGACTGTAATTGTCCTGAAGCAAGGAAGAAGTAATAAAACACACTGCTGAAGTTACCTCTGCATAGTTCCTGACATGTTAATAATGTAAAAGCCTTATTCAACCACTTCCCTTGTGGTTACATTACATTACATACATTAATCTGTATGTATTAAAGAAAACCATTCTACTCAGTTTCACTTAGTACAGCAAATAACATTGCTGAGCCTCCCCCCTGCAATATTGACTACAACTGGAGAAAATATATCCTTCTTTTCAGCAATCTTTTTATCCAGAGTTGAATGTCCCTTTGTCAAAGGAAAAAAATGTTTGCTTTATTCGGTTTCACTCAGTGAAGAAAGGGAGAGTGCTAAAAGAGAAGGGAAGGAGTAAGAGGGAGCTCGTTAACTTTGCTGCCAACATGTTATCTAGAAAATACACAAATGGATAATAAAAATAAGCTGCAAGCTTTGTATAGCTTTTGACAAAAGTTTTAAAGACAGTGTAAGTAGTTCCATAGTGGAATAAAAAATGACACACAATAAAAGCATAGGAAAACCCTGATTTGCCATAGCCATACCCCACTTCTTACAGAGTTTACAAGTGTCTCTCTAGACATTCGGCATCAGTTTGGAGCATACCTTATCCTATTTCACCTATTTAAATGTGTCACTGACCTTGTTCATGGACAAACACATCGTCCTTAAGATGGATGAAAGTATTAAGGTGAAAAGGACTATTTCAAGAACCTATAAATCAAGGTCATCAGTTGTTCTCATCACATACCCCAGTGACCAAGTACAATTTAGTGTTTTTATAGCTCAACTGAAAGTATTGAAAAGTTCAGAAAGATTTTTTTTTTTTTACATTTTTGCTGTTAAATCAAGTATAAAATTCTAAATATTGATGTTTTCTGAGGAAAAAAGCACAAACCTTCAGTAGTCTTAGTAAAAAAAAATACTAGAATAGTACTAAAATTTAAAAGAAAAATGTTAATAAGAAATCAGATCTCTGCAACTATCAAAGTTGTAATATATGATATTATAAAAGTTAGGAAAATTATTTAGTGATGCACCAGTCATTATACTATGTATTTACATTCCTTCATTACACCACTTAATCAACTGAAAAGTGAACATCACAGCTACTGTTTCCATAAAATGTTACAATAATTTTCAGTAATAATAATAATTAAAAAAAAAATTATAAGCTCAGCATTGGAGTCTTTCTCTTGAGAATAATCTGCATTAAAAAAAAATTAAGCTCAGCATGGGTGTCTTTCTCCTGAGAATAATCTGCATTTGTCATATTTAATACAAATATACAGCTTGGGCTTCAAGCTCTACAGAGCTGAAGTTGTAGTGTCTAATATTTTTCTGAAACAAATATACAAAGGGAGAGGAATGGGCTTTGTCATATTTAATACAAATATACAGCTTGGGCTTCAAGCTCTACAGAGCTGAAGTTGTAGTGTCTAATATTTTTCTGAAACAAATATACAAAGGGAGAGGAATGGGCCAGAGGAATGGGCAAAATAAAAGTTTATATACAGGTACAAAATATCAGTTACATTTAGCTGAAAGTAATTTTTAATGCAGTAGCTGATGCCTGACCATGGGGAAAGCATAATGTTTTGAAGAGTTTATCTTTGTGAGAATAAGGGTATAATGTGCTTCATAACTTAGAGCATTTCCTTCTGTTATGTAGTGACTGGATCCATACATTCTGCCTGTACATGAATTCACACAGCAGAAGCAAATGAGGAATTAGAAGTCCATACGCAGCTGAAGAACTATGATCTCATTGGCACTGCAGATACGTGGTGGGATAAGTTGCCTGACTGGGTGCTGTAATGGATGGTTACAGGCTTCTTAAGAAGACAGCTTGGGAAGATGAGGAGACAGGGGTGTCTTGACATAGCTCAATGACATGAATGAGAAGACAGGAGAGATGTTCTGTTTGACATAACAATTACAAACAAGGAAAAACTCACTGAGGATGTGAAGCAAGCGTGATATGTTGGATTTTAAAATCTTTAGAGAAGCTACCAAGACAAATAGCAGAATCACAAACACTGGACTTCAAGGGAGGGAAATTTGGCCTTCTTCAAGAATCTTCTTGGAAGAATCCCTTGGGAGATTTCCCTGAAAGCAAAAGCGTCCAAGCAGAACTGGCTGATCTTGAAAAACAATTTTTTCAAAACACAAGAACAGTCCTTTCCAATATTCAGTCTAGCCAGAGTAGCAGAAGACTGGGATGAAGAAACAGATAAATACACAGAGAAAGGAAGTATACAGGAAATGGAAGTAAGACTGAGCTACCCAGGAGGACTACAGAGACAACAGCTGTGAATGCAGGGATGGAATTAGGAAGTCAAATCTCACTTGGACTTGAAGCTAGCAATGAATACACGAGTCAACAAGAAAGGCTTCTGTAAGCTTATCACACCAAAAAAACCCAACAGAACCCCCAAAAAACCCTAAGAAAAATCTGGGCCCACTACTCGGTAGAGCATGGTACCTAATGACGAAGGACGTAAAAAAGACAAAGATACTTAGTGGTGTTTGCTTGTTTTTGTTGGTTCCACCCTCCCTCAGTTTTCACTGGTCAGTTCTTGCTTCTGACTTCCCAGTTTCTAAAGCTATTTCCTTCCAAATAAAAGGAATAAAACATTACCCACAATAAAGAAAATACAGCTAGGGAATGTTTAAAGCAGCAGGACAAATAAAGGTCCATGGAGACAGGTAAGATGTACCCGAGGGTGCTGAGAGAGGTGGCCAATGCCATTACAAGGCTGTTTTCTGTGATCTTTGAGAAGTCATAGGAAACAAAAGGTTCCCGAGTACTGGAAAGGGCTAATATCACACTTACCTTCAAGACTGGAAAGAAAGAGGATCTGGAAAACTACATGGTGACCAATCTAATCTCAGATCCTGAGAAGATTATGGACCAAATTCTGGAAGTCATTTCTTGAAAAAACAAGAATATGATTGGCCAGAGTGGATTTCCCAAGGGCAAATCATGCTTGATCAAACAGATTGCCTTCTGCAATGAAGTAACTAGCTCAGTTAGACAAAAGGAGAACGAAGAGTAGATGTTATTTGCCTTGACTTTAGCAAGGCCTTTTATACACTCTTCCATTGTCCCCTTAGAGTCAAAATGTTTATGGGCTGGAGATGTAGACAATAAGGTTGGTGAAAATTGACTGATCTATCTAAATTAAAAAATTACCATCGACTGTAGAAAATCCATCTGGTGCCTGGTTATTGGTGGCATGTCTCAGAGATCAATACTTGGCCAATACCATTTAATTTCTTTATTAGCAAGATGGATGATGGCATACAGTGCCCTCTCAGCAGTTTTGCAGACAATACCAAATAGGAGGAAATGGTCAATGTGCTGGACAAGGCTGTTCTACCTTGAGAAGCTGGAGAAAAGGGCTGACTGGAATGTCATGAAGTTCAACAAAGGCAAATGCAAAGTCTTGCATCTGGAATTAAATAACCCCAGATAGCAGTTACAGGGTTCAAGCTGACTAACCAGAAAGCGCTTTTGTGAACAAGAGTCAGCAGTGTGCACTGAAGGTCATCCAGATACTTGTCTATAGCCAACAGGTTGAGGGAAGTGATTTTTCTCTGCTATTGTGCAATTGTGAGATCACATATGAAGCATCATGTCCAGTTCTGTGCTCCTCAGTACTAGAAAAACAGGGCTGTAGAACAGGGCACAGGAAGAAAAGCTGAGAAAACTGGATTTGTTCATGAGGCTAAAGAAGGAACTTACTGCTGTCAAGGGAGGATATAATGATGATGGCACCAGACGCTCCCTACTGGATAGGACAAGAAGCAACTGGTACAGCTTGGAACAGTGGAAATTCTGAACCAATATAAAGAGAAAAAAAATTACCATGAGGGTGGTCAAACACTGGAACAGGTTGCCCAGAGACACTGTGGACTCCCCATCCTTGGAGATTTTCAAAACTCAAGCGGACAAGGCCCTGAGCAACCTGTTCTCAGTGGACGCACTTCGAGCAGAAAGTTGGGCCAGGTAACTCACAAAGGTCCCTTCCAATCTCTACAGTTCTATGAGTAAAGTTTATAAAGAGAAACAGATTACGTACTCTGTTATTTTTCATAATATACACTGCTTAAGTACTGGGGGAAAAATACTCCTTTGCATAAAATTATGAAAAAAGAACAAATGGAAGTACTAGGAGGAAATTGTAGCTCTCTATAAGAATATGAATAAGAAAAAAAAACCCTGCAAAGTTACTATTATATAAAAAGAGTAAGAGTTTCCTCTATTTTTTTTTCCTTCAAAAAATAGTCCTTTTCAGAAAAGTTTTTTTCATTATCTTTTGGGGAAAAAAAATTAAAATTGTTAATCCTTAGAAATACTAGGCCTTTGGGAAGCCTGGAACAGAATGTAAGGCAGACATTTGCATATGTCAGCTTCACTCTAAAAAAAAAAAAAAAGCCACAAACCAAGGAAATGAATATGCATGATTTTCCCTTATTTCCTTTAAATGACTCCTTAATAAGCATTAGAAGCTCTCAAAACCTCTCTATTGAATCTTTATATTTCGACATACGAGTCTTTGGAATTATAATAATGAGATCAAAATATACCTATAAAGTTTAATGGAAATAATACCACTGTAAAGAAATTAACTTCTTGCTTCTCAGTCAAGATTGAATAGTGTAGTTCATAGTACACATTAAATAACTGTGACCAACCAAAGTATGTAGAATTAAATGCAAACAAAATATTGCCTAGGTAGGTTATGCAGTCTTCATCCTGGGAGGTTTTCAAGAGCGTACTAGATATAGTCTTAAGCAACCTGGTCTGACCTCACAGCTGACTCTACTTCGTCCAGGATGTTGGACTAGAGACACCCTGAGGTCCGTTCTGAATTGTCTTGCTATCCTAGTATCTTATGCAGACAATAATATTTATGCTGTGTAGAATTTTACACAAATTTCTTCTCAAATTTTAAGTCTATCAAAATTTAAAAATTATAGCATTTTTAAATCCTCAGGGGAAAATCAAACCAGCACCACCACTATCAAAAAACTTTTCTATGGTAGAAATCTCATTAAAAAAAATAAAAATAATAAAACACACACACACATATCCACACAAACAATGCTGTTTATTATTTTCTTTATTACACCAGCACCTTTATTACATAATGTATTAGACCTTCATTCTTTTCACTTCACAGGCTGGACTTTCAAAGACTGAAATTAAATATAAAAAGGATTAATCATATCTGGTGAATAAAACACATACCTAAACAAAAATGAAAATGCAAAACTGTTCACTATGTTTCTCTTGAACTATTTATCTAACGGAAAAGACTGCTTTAACAACATTGTTTTTTCCTCCAACAAAATGTCTCTTTTACTTTCTCTTTTCCTTAGAGGAAGATAAATAGAGATATCTTTCTTACAGCACATTTTTAATTAATATGATTTCCCTTTGATCCTCTCTAATTAATCATATATGTATAGAAATAAATTTACTAACCTTCATATTCAAATATGTTTTTACATATATTCCATTATGATATTAGTTACTGTTTTTGTGAAAACTGAAAAGGCTTACATCTCTCCACTTTGCTGGGTAGAATGTTACAAAACAGAGTTAAAAATTCACAGCTCCCAAAGTATAACAGCATGAATAAAATTTACTTGCAACATTGTCAAAGAACCTTTGGATTTTATTTAGATTCTTTTCTCTTTCAGGTATATAGCTACCACACGGCATTTTACTGGCTAATACAAGCCTTAAGCAATGGAAAAAGAGGAGAGAAGTCAACGTGAGTATTATCCCACAGTATGATAAATTGTACTGAGAAATATTGAATAGTTGTAGTTACCAGAGCACAGGAGTACTATGAAATTTCTTGCTCTATTTTATGAAGCACTAAACTGTTCAAAATAACTATTGCTTCTAGATGTCATCCATAAATCAGCTCAGGCCAATGGCAGCAAAGTGATGGATATCCACCCATCTAAGGGATTTGATCATAAGACACAAGCTAGAACAGTGACAAGGCAGAGATAAATGTTTGTGTTCAGATTAACATCTCAAGGTCAGAGTGCCTAGGCTTATCAATGAGGCATTTCAACTAACATTCTAAGAATATTAATCTAGAAATGTATAATAGTAAACTGAAGATGAAATTAAATTTTAATCAAGTTGTCTATTTTGGTTGTCTAAGAAAATATTTATACTAAACTAATCACACAGAGATTGGAATTTGTTCTTGCATAGGGCTTGTTTTCTGAAAATATCAACCTTGTCTTGGGTTTTAATGACAGTTTTATTTTTCATTTGTTTAATTTTACAAGGATGTTAATAAAGCATTAAAGGAAAAATTGTAGTGTAAAGTCTTTATTTCTTGAATGGAAAAGTAGAACAAAATAAAATAATGTCATGACAGTCATACACTATTAATTCTAAGATTATTGTGTTTATACAAAGTCTTGTTAAGGTTGTACAGATTATTTAACATTTTCATTTGTAGAAGTTAGTAACAGAAGACAGTGGGAGAGACATTTCAAGAGCATAGCAATTAATGTCAGAAGAACTCATCAGCTTCCTAAAGCAGCCTGGTTGTTTTCCAGGCTGGATTAACCTGTATTTGCAATATGTGGAATTTTGTTCAGGTATATAAGATATTGAAAATATAATTTTCACTGGAAAAAAGTCTGGAAACTAGGTCAGCATACCTAGGGTTTACTTCTGATATTAGATTTTCAGCATGTATGAGTGTAGTAGCTGTTTTAACAAAATGCTCAGCAATGCATGCTTGTCTATCTGAGATCAAGGTCAAGCCCATAAGGCACATTCTTGTTCTGGTGTGGGTTGGGTTTTTTTCTTTCTTTCTTTCTTTCTTTTTTTTTTCTTTTTTTTTCAGTGCAGTGCTCTCCTAATTTGTTTCTGTGCATTCTGTGAATTGCAGTAGCAAGAAAAAAAATCTGAAGTCATGAGTAATTCATTCAGTCTAAAATAACTCTTAAGAAAATCGATTTTATGAACCGCACTATACTAGACCATTTAAACCCTGTATACTCATAACTGAAATGTACTGGATAAACAAGCTTTGGGCCCTGATACTTCTGTAAACACAAGCTGAAAAGGAGTACTAGTTTTTAAACTTCCAAAAAAGAATACTGAGCCCTCCTGTTTAAGTAAGAGATGACAGTTATTTTGAAATGTAAGTACTTATATGTATGCATGTATATATTTATATGCATAAACACATACACACATACATCCCCTCTTTCCAGGTGAATCATCCATTAAACTATTACACATTAAGCAATTCTAAAGTACTAATTTCTCTTCTGCTTTTACAAAATTTAGATTAAGATAAGTAAGTGATTTATTTATGGATGTCACCTTGTCATTCTTACTCCTTTTATACTCAGCAATAGTTTTGTTCCCAGTTTTCAGAGTTTTGGATGAGCTCAAGTATATCTATGATACATGTATATATACACAAAAAAAACTCTTTATACAATATATTAAGCTGTTATAGCTATTGCAGATCAGTGAATAAATTATAGTGAAAGAAAGGTGTATTTTGAAATAGATAAACAAGAGACAATATTAATTTCTTAAAATTATTTCTAATTAAGCAGGCAGGTATTCTCAGTTACAACCACTATTTTGGAGGGATATCACAAGAAAAAGAAAAGGTTGCTGCTGTAGAAACCAGTTCAATCTTAAGTGATGACTCTCAGATGTTACTTAAATTTCCTAAGTTTTATCTTTCTGTTTAAGATGAAAAAAGTCTTAAATAGGAAATTTATTCAGAAAATTGACCCATATAAATCTTTTAAATTTAGAAAGCAAACAAAAAACCCCCCACCATACTGAACAGCTCCTTAATCATGACCCTACAACAAAGAGGTAGGATGTATGGTTAAGCAAAATTGATCTGAAAACATTCTAACTAACTCCTTGTTATTCTTTGAGAATTTTTTTCTTCCTTCTTCACTTTAACTGCACAAAAAGAAAAAAAAAGATACTTTGAGTTGCAGGTTGATTAGTTAATTTGGCTCCACATCCTTAGAGAACTGAAGCTGTTGTAGAGGAAACCTCTGGAACTCTCTGCAAGCTGATGTTGATGCATTAAATCAGTGAAAGAAGAATCAGAAAATAATTATTAATCACTAACTGTGAAAAATAAATGCAGAGAAAAATGTTAATATAATTGCAGTCTTCATGTCTTCCATTTCTTTGTCATTCTGAAAGTATTTCTGAACATTTGGGAACTGCAAAAGAACATGCTGTTCAAAGTTATAAGGAGGGGAAATTGGGTAGGAATCTTGTTTCTAAAAAAAGTATTGGCATGACTTTGTCTGCAGGGTGATCAATGAAATAATGCACTGTATTTAAATGTTTCATCCAAGAAAAAGAGAACAATATTAATTATAGCCTTTAGCTCTTTTCATGGTAATCCTTTGGTAATTATAGTTCAAGAGAAAGAACAGAAGTAATTTAAAGATTTATTTTTTCATAAGATATCCAATTTTTTTTTTCGTAGAAAAGAGTACATTTTAAAGGAGGACTTTGTCTTAAGTTAGATATGCATTGTTTGCACAGAAGTCATGAAATAAACTGTAAACAGTATTTCTTTAGTGTATGTTATATTTGCAGCTGCATCCATGGTGGTAAACTTGCTTATTGATGGTATGCTAAATGACATCAACTTTGATGGTACCTCCCGAAGACCTTAAAATTATTGCTGGTGAATTTTAATATGAATTTTTCTGAGGGCTGGGAGTTTTTTGTTTGTGTTTTTTTCTTTTTTTTTCTTTTTAGTACATGGAATGTTATCTTACAATATCAACTTAAATAACTATGTAGAAACTTAAGACTTTTTTAGGGAATACACAGTGACATAGTAAGGAGAGAATAAAGTCTTACAGGCCAAACTCAAGAGAGAAAGAAGGAGATTTAAGTTAGAAAAAGTATCTGAACTAGTGGGAGTTTGCAATTTTATGTAGCGTGTCTCATCACGCAGATATGTCAATGCCCTTCTTTAAAAAGATAAATGATACATCAGACTGCTAAACCCTATCAGGCATCTTGCTTACATAAATAAACCTCTGAATTCCATTTAAGACCAGAGAGATCTAGCTCACCAAATTCACCAAAGTTAGTTATTAACTAAGAATCTTGTAATGTAGGATAATACAGCTGGATACTCCGGTAATCTTTTATTTTTAAGCATCTGTTTAAAACTATCAACAATTCCTTTATTAGAAATTTGAGTAGCATCACATGGAGTAGAGTGAAGACAGCTGTTGTGGGTTAACCCCAGCGGGCAGCTCAACCCCACACAGCTGCTCACTCACTCCCCTCCCAGCAGAACAGGGGAGAGAATCAGAAAGGTAAAACTGAGAAAACTCATGGGTTGACATAAAGACAGTTTAATAGGTAAAGCAAAGCTGCGCACACAAGTAAAGCAAAATAAGGAATTTGTTCACTACTTCCCATCAGCAGGCAGATGTTTAGCTATTTCTGGGAAAGCAGGACTTCATCAGGTGTAATGGTTACTTGGGAAGACAAATGCCATAACTCCAGACATCCCCCCCTTCCTGCTTCTTCCCCCAGATTATATTGCTGAGCACAATGTCATATGGTATGGAATATCCCTTTGGTCAGTTGGGATCAGCTGTCCCAGCTGTGTCCCCTCTTAATGTCTTGCACACCCCCAGCCTACTGCTGGCGGGGCAGTGTGAGAAGCAGAAAATACCTTGACACTGTGTAAGCACTGCTCAGCAATAGCTAAAACATCCCTGTGTTATCAAGACTGTTGTGGTCACAAATCCAAAACATAGCACCATACAGGCTGCTGTGAAGAAAAGTAACTCCCAACCAAAACCAATATACTACCAAACCCAGCCTATTTCTCCTGGTTAACGGGGGAGGTCCCGGACGACTGGAGGCTTGCCAATGTGACGCCCATCTACAAGAAGGGCCGGAAGGAGGATCCGGGGAACTACAGGCCTGTCAGTCTGACCTTGGTGCTGGGGAAGATTAGGGAGTGGTTCATCATCAGCCCCCTGAGCCGGAAGACAGGGACGAGTGGTTCATTCAGCCCCCTGAGCCGGAAGACAGGGACGGCGAGCAGGATGAACCCCCCATAATCCAAGAGAAAGCAGTCAACGACCTGCCACCTAGACGCTCACAAGTCTATGGGGCCAGATGGGATCGGATCGAGAGTGCTGAGGGAGCTGGC
>NW_008795018.1:6871308-6875764 GCF_000699145.1 Aptenodytes forsteri
GTGTTGGGTTGACGGTTGGACTCGATGACCTTAGAGGTCTTTTCCAACCTTAATGATTCTATGATTCTATGATTCTATTACAGAAAGTAAATGAGACAGAAAGCAGTCAGTGGTAGATGGTCTCCAGACACAGGCATTTGTTACAGTAGTTATAAGCGAAATCCTTCTTATGAAGAATGCAAATGCAACATAGCATCACATGAAGTTCTCCAGACGTAATTAATTATCTAACCTAAGATAGCAGTCTGGGCTTTCACAATCAACTGTGAGAAATACATGCTTTCAAAAGACTATTAACCTTTTTGCTATTGTCTCAAAAGACTATTAACCTTTTTGCTGTTGTCCTACTCCTCTCCACACCTGGGGCCTCACATTTGTGCTTGAACAGTGCCCTGCTTTCAAAAACAAGATGAGTATCCTTCCACGCCATTCACTCACAGCTGGTTCTTACCCTATTATATCAACCGGTATTGAAAGATTTCTCCTGCCTCCCAAAGTCCACATTTTGTCAGACTAGGACTCAGGCATATCATCTACTAGATATGAACTCTAACCACTAGATTATTAGAATTATGCAGAATATTTAATTAAGGTATGCACTACATATATTTGAAGGTTTATGTTGGATGTGCCAGGAGGATTAGATGGCATGCAAATGTGCATCTTGGTTTGCTTTTGGCAACATACATGTCTAAAGTATGCTTGAATTGAATTTAGATCTTCTAGATTTATCCTGTGATATCTACACATGGATTTTTTTCCAATGCATTAAATTTCTTGGGTTTAGTTTTATGGTTTAGGTTTAAAAAGTAAAATAATTCAGAAATCTGTTTGGTAGAGGAATTTTTCATCTTTTTTTTTTTTTTTTTCAAATTCCACTTTTTTTTCCTTCCAAGAAGAGGAGAAAATAAATAAGAATTACAAAAAGGAATGGGTAAACAATATTTCATCCTTTTATTTATTTTTCACTCAGTGAAAAATATATTTTAAACATGTTTTATTACCACTTAAAAATATTTTGATGTGAGAATACATGATTATTTGGACAACTTTTAAAAATTTTAAAAGCTTTTTTTTTTTTTTTGTTAACTGCTTTGAATATGTCCCACATTTGAATGTATATTTCCACTTAGATAGTAAGCCAAAAAAAGTAATTTTCAGTGGTGGATGAAAAATAGTTTTTTTCTCACACAATTTCTGAGCATTCTCAACCTTTTCATTAGCGATCCTGAATCAGAATGAAAAAGGGAATAGTGAAAAATGTTCAAAATGTGATGATATCTTAAAGATAAAAATTAGACTGAATAAATTGAATTTTTAGATTTGTTTATTTCTATTATTTTATTTTGATGAAGATATATTTTAATCTTTTTACCTTCTAGGAAAATGAATTTAAAAAAATATTTGTAAACAGAATCACATTACTTTTAGTTTAAGAAAAAATAAATTTCTTGTCTGACAATTATAAAACTCAGTTTTCACATTTTTATGGAGTTTGGAGGTGCAGAAAAGAAGTAGGACTGAAAATTGACCCAAACTAACATTTTCCTGTTAGTTCCCACATGTTGCTGAAACATTTTGTTTCATGCAGATAGATTTTCCAGCCAAACGTATTTCAACAGTACTTAGAGCACTTAAAGCATTCTAAAAATGGTAGTTACTAATGAAATCATATCTAAAGAATAGATTTTTGAGGCAGAAGAGGTTTTTTCCTAGCTTTTATAGCACCACAGGGTATGATATGAAAGTACATCCCTAAGTAAATGATTTTGTTTTACCGTAATCTGTGAGATGTTCAGGGGCTTCCTTATACACAAGTTTTCCCTTTCCCCCTAGAATTTCAGTCAATCCATTTCTCACTAGGTTTGTTTATATTGTTAATGGTTCAAAGAGCATTTTGAGTAGGTAGGCAGTGAATGATGAGACAAACTTAAAAGCCTTGGAGTTCCTCTATTCAGATAGGCATTGATGGAACTCTATTTTTGTATGCTATTTTTATACTTGCAACTAAGCTTCAAAACCGGTGAGCCTGAAACATGGCTTCCTGCCCAAGGTATTAATGAAGATATTGCCACAGCACCTAAAGTGTCTGATGCAAACCATGAACTATTGTAAATTGAGACCATAAAAGGAATGTGTGAGATATCTGCAGTCTTTTTATCCACCACCATTAACATGGTATTGATTTGTGGTGCAGGCTTTTCATAACGGAAAAAATCTCTCTCTGCTTCCTTCCCAGCTCTCAGAGAAGCTCTGTAATAGAAGCTGCAGAAAAGGAGGGTAGGGAAAAATTATAGTTGTTGGCTTCTACTACTGCCCTTTTTTGAAATTTTAAATAAAGGGAGATGCATCTTCTCTGAATCTGTCCTTAGTTTTTCCTTAATCAGTGATTTTGACTATTAAGTAATAGTTCCTTATTTTGTTTCTGGTTGCTATAAATAGTCTTTATTTTCAGATGCATAAAACTATCCCTAAAATTTCCTCTATTTCCTTCAAGGTAAAGACATACTCTATGAAAATCCTTTAACCTCAACACTTATATCTGAGCTAGTCACCCTATTTCTTTTTTTAGGTAACAGTCATAAACTGGCATGCCTAGACCAAGACTCTTCTCATCCAAAGTAGGTGCCTCTATCTGATCAGACTAACCTTGATGTAGTAGACCATATTTCTTTCCATTGCTTATAAAAATAGCAATATAAAAATGGAGACTAGCTCAAATGTAGACATCTATATGTGGTCAAAGGAATTCTCATTCTGCATTATGTGGAAACAGGCAAGTGTGTTTTGCATTTCACTGTTCAAGCACTCAGAAGTGAATGCAGTTCTGGAAACAGTTTTGCATTAGGAAGTATTCTTCAAAAATATTAAGTACAGTTATTTACCTAAAAGTGATTATACAAAGAGTTTTTATTCATCAAGATATTTTATACAGTCCCATACAGAAGTGTATGAAATAATACAAGCAGAGTATTGTGAAGATTAGTTCCTGGATTGTGGTTCTGATGTTGGAATTCAGACCCTATCAAATTCAGTAAGAAAAAAGTTTTCACTTGGGCTAGGCTAGGATCTTATTCATAATCTTACTACTATCTCCCATTTACCAGTGAACAGAAGAAAAATCATTTTACCTGTTTGCACGATTGCACTCTTGAGTTTTCCCGGCTGTAGTTGATATAACCTTAGGTCACTTATACCTTCTGGCAGACTATCTCTTTTTGGAACAAGTATGTAAAAGATATGTCTGAATGTATACCTTGCCGATGAAAAAAAAATCAGTATGAAAATAATATGAAAAGAGGGGTGATTTTATAAAGAGGATTATGCTTTCAGTGATGTAGTGTGAAAAAAGATTGACAATGACAGGAACAGATGAAACAGAAAAGGAAAAATTAAGAACTATGCAGAAATTTATTTTAATTCATTAATGTTTCACTATTATTTAAATAATTGTTTACAGAGCAGCAGCTAAAGAAGAAAAAGCTTTCAAAAATGTTCTAGTTTTATCAATCTTTGCATTTTTCATAGGTTTATTTGAAGGTCTCAGCTTGACTACAAACTGACTATAAAGAATACGTAAAAATCAGAAAATAAGTTTAATACTGATGAAGGCAATGTATAACGTTCTCATCTTTTTTTGTTTCTTAATTGTTAAGTGGAACAATATGTTAAATACTTCTTTTTGTACTAAAGGCATGCTGCAACTCAAATGAAAATATTATGTACAGCAAACTAACAATAATGCTTTATAAATAATCTCAATCATTTTAATTTTAATTATTTAGTGATTGGTATTTGGAAAGGCTATGTGTAAACAAGTTTATCTCAGTAAAACAAACAAACAAGAAAATAAAACCCTGGGTTTTGTTGAAAATGTCATCACACTGGAACCAGCACAATGAGTTTATCTGAGTTTATTTATTATTGCTGTCCCCAAGATGTCGCCTCTCATGTCACAGTTTCTGCAACATTACAGATAGCATGCATTTAAACTTTTGCCAAATGCCAGAGATATGGCTCAATGCACTGTAGGAGAGTACTGTGAAAGTCTGATGGTTTTGAGTACTGTATTTCTAGTATTGCTAAATCTTACTGTGTATATAATGTATCATAGTGTAAGAACAGCTACCAATTTAAAAATGCAATATAGTTAAAAAGGACTAGTCTGGCCCCATATTGTCAAAATGGTAGCTTCCGTGATGGAAGATGTGTATGTTCTTGATGATTTAGTCCCTGGATTTTATTTTAGCAAACAGTTCAGTTGCTTGCATTGACACTTAAATTTCTTTTCTGGACAGGCAGAAACTAGTTATTGTATATTTGAGATTTTGATTTTTCTGCAACTATTTGCTCTGAAAGGATGGCTGCTTGGTTCTAATAATTCCACATTGTACAAGTTAGAATCATAGAATCATAGAATCATTAAGGTTGGAAAAGACCTCTAAGATCATTGAGT
>NW_008795018.1:6876504-6879674 GCF_000699145.1 Aptenodytes forsteri
TCTGCAAACTTACTGAGGGTGCACTCCATCCCCTCATCCAGATCATCAATAAAGATATTGAACAAGAACCAGCCCCAGTTGATGATATGTGGATAAAATCTTAAAACAGAAACACGCTTTTCTATGATGCTTGTCTGTTCTATATTAAGTCAGAAGTCTGTGTTTAACTTCTGACACAGACATTGCTTCTGGTCATGATCAATAAATCAGCAATACAAGATGGACCACAAGGGAATACCCATATGCCAGAAATGGACAATAGAAATTGGTAACTTTTGTTTTTCATTTCAATAGAATTTCAATAATTTATTCAATAATTTCACAGGCTAAAGCCAACCTGAAATCTAAGACAAGTGAGATCTCAACAGTATCTGTCCAGCTCTAGCAAACTGGACTAATCCAGCTAATCCAATGAGCTAGAAAAACAAGGAAACAAACATGAACCTTGTTATATAATTATATCTAGCTGCACAATTTTTAACAGATTTGAGGTTGGAGACCAGAAAGTGATAGAAACCCTGGTAACAAATGCTAATTGGTCTTAGATACAGAAAAAGTCAAAGAAACCAGGCCTGGGACTACATTCCTAATGAGGCCATTGGCAGTTTATGCTAAAAATCTAGAAAGTATAAATAGTGAAAGTGATAGCCCCTTAGGTGTGAGACGGGCACCCATGCTCCTGGACATCTGACAGTGTAGAGGGCTGAGCCTGGGTTGGAACTGCTACACATGGGAGCTGGGAGCCCAGACAGAGCACATGTCCCATTCCTCTGGGTTCATGACCTAAGTGGACCAGAGGGGCAAGACTGGTGTCAGTCTGAAGTGTGTCTCTGTTGTAAAATAGAAACCTTAGACTAGAAATTGCTATCCACCTGCTAGATTCATTCTGCTTAGTAAATGGATTTTACAGTACATGTCATTGAATGATATGGTTTTCTTCTTGTGGCCACCCCACTCTTAACTGCCTGTGACAAGCTTTTTCATGGTACCTACTCTCCTTTTATTCTAAGCAACTATTAAATACATATATGTATACCCTATCCAGATTTCAAAAGTTTGAAATGTTATTTGATGCAGTTTCTTTTGTCTCCAAACTCATGGAAGCGGGAAGCTTCCACTGAATGCCAGTGATGACTGCATGCTGAAGATTCACTTCCCATATGGTCCTGCTGATGCAACTTAGAAGTTGTGACTGTTGGCACCATGATAATTTCATTCTCTTTCATCCTCCTCTCCTTATGTGTTTCATCTTCCTATGATATCCTGTGTGGCATGCAATTTATAGGACTGTGGGGCCACAGCTACCAATTTTGTGTTGATTGATTGAGAATCTTTGTGTTTCTCCAGCAGAAATAATAGGCAACAGAAGATGGCAAACAATTATCAATATTTACATAAGAGGGATGATGTGTAAGACACTATACAAATCAAATTCTGAAAGCAAATATGTTATTGGAAGCACCTGATAGTTCTTTTCACCGTGAGGAACAGCTATTCAGGGAAAAAAAAAAAAAGATCCAGGATGAAAAATAACAGATGTAAGGACTTGGAACTTTCAGATATCTTTTTCCTGCAGCTTTCTGAAGAATGGCTGTGCTTTCTCTCTGCCTCTTTTAAATTCTGTTTTTTTGACTAATGATTTCCTAACTACTGAACAGGAGAGAAGATTTGTGTTTCAAGATGATTTTCATTCAGTTCCAAGTTTCAAAGAGAAAACAAAGACTTTTTAAATTACTTCAGGATATTTTGAAATTAAAAATGTAACTACTTAAGGAAATGGTTTTGCATATGAAACTTTTACTATGTGAGTTTCTCCCTTTTAAACGGCATGTGGAGGGGTTTTAGCTTATAATAGGAAGGTTTTAAGACATCTCCTTTCCATTTTGCTTTCTCTTTTAGACATTTAACATCTCTCTTTTGCTCCACCACCAAAAAGAAATAACTCACTGACTTTAGGAAAAAAATAATTTGAAACAGAAGGGAAAAAAAGCATTATTTTCTAAATCTATATTTTAGAAATATAATAATTGTTTTCATTTTTTATACAAATAAGCTTATTTTTCATTTATTGAAGTAGTTATGAAATTAACTTATTGGAGATAATGTACAAGGATTTTTTATAACTTTACTATATTTTAGATTTAGGTAAGGAAGAAAAAAACCAGGTTTTAATTTTCTGAGAATCCAGAAAAACTTCAAAATTCCAATGGTTAGATGAAAGATATTAGTATATTAGAGCATGTTTACTATTTCTTTTATTTACTACCATTTTTGTTTGTGCTGTACAAAAATATATACATTATATAAGCTAAATCATGAAACTGTCTCACCTTTTTCTACTTTGAAGTACTTTAATGAGCAGGAAAAAAGCTTTAGGATTGAGAGTCCAGGAACAGACAAGAAGCATACAGCATTTGGTTTATATCCTGGACTACCTTGCCAATATCACAACAATTAATGTGATATTCTGAACAAAATCAAAAAGGAGGTGAGTGCATAAAATGCGCATCTATTACTCCCATATAGATGGTGCAAATGTCACATCAGGATGTGAACCAAAGACAAAATCTTACATGGTGTCAGTGTTCTTTCATGAAGCAGCCAGTGAATAAACCTTTCAAAGGAATTGTAGTGTCTGATTTGATATTCTGTAATAGGAGACCTATTTTAAAATCATTAAATGGAACTACCATTTTGTAACACTGATCAAAATGTACGAAATCATTAACATTCTCACAGCAGTAAAAAAAGCTAAAATATCCACCCCATTTGCGTTAACCTTCAAAAACTTCTTTATCTAAAAATGAAGGAACTTTTAAAAGCACTAAAAAGTACAAAGGAGCAATTAGGTGAATCAAGTCCTTTACAGATGTCATGGACACTACTGAAAGATACCATAGTGGAAGTGATGGACTGGTACATACCATATGTTAGGAAAGCCTCAGGAAAGGTTAAAAGCAAGTGTTAACAGCTAGACAACAAGGACATTTGCTAGAGCAGAGAAGTTTTCATTAAAAAAGTTGAAAGTGCAGTAAATTAATAGTAAGGTTCATAAACACTTTCAGCTTAAATTAAAACATACACTGGTCAGTTCTGCTATTGACGTTATGCAAGGTGTCTTCACACAGAGATGCTGTGGGTGAAGACATGGTGGGTTTTGGGGGGGGGGC
>NW_008795018.1:6879806-6883919 GCF_000699145.1 Aptenodytes forsteri
GAGACTCCCCAGCCACACTGGAGCACAAATAGCTGACAGATTCATGCCCCAGAGCCGGAGGCACAAGAGAAGGGATCACAGATGAAACAGGGCTACAGCTGCAGATGCTGCCATGGGCTGGACGTTTCAAGCACTTTTTCCCTATAATCTTTATGCCCAAAAAGACAAATAAGGAGTCAGAGAAGTAAAAAAAGAAAAACCCATAGCTGTGAGGAGGGAACACACCTCTTCTAATCTTCTTTCTTTATCTAATAAGCAGAAGGTTGGAAAGGGAGGAAAGAAGAGAGAAGAAGGAAAGCTATGATCTTATAAAGCAGTAGGAACATTGGCAAGTTTGCTCTGCCCCACTCCTTCTCAAAATACATCTTCATGTGTGGGTAGAAACTGCAGGGATTTCCAGAGATATCTCTTCAGCACCAAGTTTACACCATATTGAACCAAGATTGCTGGCTATGGTCCCAAACACCAGACTTCTGTTGCTTGGTGTGCAGTAATCAGGGTGTTGGGGTATCAGTAGCTCTATTAGGAGCGAGAGCAGGAGCTCAGTAGTGTCTGCACCAGCAGCAGTGGCAGGTTCAGCAACAATGGCCTGGTATTGGGATTGTGGTGCTGCAGTGGCAATGGTGGTGATGATCTTCCTGAGTTCCTGGCTCAAAGAGGGAAAAAGAGCCAGGCACAGGTGCTTCTTTTTTTTAGTAGACACAATCCACTCACAATGTAGCAAGAACTGGGCAGGGACAGTCATTATTGCTGGGCTGCCTAATCTGGGAGATAAGATTCTAAGTAGACATTTTGCTTGAACCAGTACAGCTGTACTTGCATCCTCCTCTCCTCTCCTCTCCTCTCCTCTCCTCTCCTCTCCGCTCACTTTATATGAATTATCTAAGCAATTTTATTTATATTTAACAGTGCAGGATGATCAACTCTATCTTTTCATGCATATAATTCCCTCTGGCTTCAAAAACTGTCTTGCATTCTTTCCTTGAGTGTATGTAAAAACACATTTTGGTACACTTTGCAGCCTATGTGCTGAATCATGTCAACACAGTTGTTATATACTTCCATAATAATGTTACTGCTATATCATATCCAGAGTATATTTTCCATTCCTGTTGCTACCTCTTTGACTTAATTTCTTCCCTGACTTGAATTTATCTTACAGAATACAAATACAAGATTTTTTTAAAGACCTGAAGAATATTTGGTTGTTTTTAGTTTTCACAGATATAATTTCCAGGTAGTTTACAAATAAATAAATATTATTTTGATGTACAGTACCTGTCTTTTTTTTTTTCCCCAAGTATCCCAAAGGATGAAAGCAGACCTTTAAAGATAAAAGTGAATTTAGAAATCTAATGGAAGTGGTTTTAATATCTTAGCTTTTGCCATAAGCTTTGCTATATAACCATGCAAATAGAGTGTTTCTGCATGTGGCAACTGTATTGTGTATTATTCCCTCTTGGATAATGTGCTTTCTCCTACTTCAAAGTATCCTAAAATAATTGGACTTGTGTTATATGTAGGAAACCAGGGTAAAATTAATTGAAATTGATGTTAATTGTATTATTTTCTTAATTGCTGCAAATGTGGGTCAACACTGTCATGGACTTAATATAGATTTTAATAGAACTGTGAATTCTAATATATTTTTGGATTTGCTTCAAGCATTAAATTCTTAAAAAAATTAAATGATTGGATCTCATATTTGATGCCTTCTCAGCGAAAGCAGATTCTGGATGGCTTTTATGAGAGGATAGTCACTTTGGGAGTGTACAAGACATATGGCTCGCTGTTCTACTGCAGGAACTCAAAGTATGTTTTCTAACAGACTTACCTAGCTAGGTGTCTAGTGTCATTTCCTTAAGGTGCTTTGTGTGATATCCAGTTGCTGGTGTAGAAGCTCAGAGATCACCCTTAAGTCCTGTGTCACACCCCTCAGCTCTGTGTGAAAGCTTCCATTGCCTTAGGGCATCTGAAACGGCAGTTATCCATCTGTGTCTAATGGAGATGAGAAGTTGTAAAGGAGATTTCAATTACTCCATGTAATGTGGGTAAATGTTCATGCAAGATACAAACAATAAATTAGATGTCATCAATAACAGCTTCTTGGAAATAGTAATCAAAGAAACACAAGAAGAGACTTTTTTTTTTTCCCTAGGGCTGAGATACAAAGCCATAAAAAAATAATGTGTAATTCTGACCACAGAAATACTCTGGTTTACCAGAAGTAAAATTCTCAAAGGAGAAAAAGGGTGAGACCCTCAACAGTGAAGTATAAGGTCAATAGAGAAAGCTACAGAAAAATGGTGTGGTTATTTTAAAGTAAAATGAAAAAAAAAAAAGTGGCTACAGAAGTAAAATATTTGTATGTGGCATGAAGACTTTTCAAGGATATTTTTAAAAGAATCTTTTCAGAAAAAAAATAACTAATTTAAAAATAAATATTTATTCAGAATAACGTGGGTTTTAACCCCAAGAATGACTTGAAGTAGATAAATGAAAAAACAATAGAATAGATCAGGAAAAAATCATCAAAGGTTAATTATCAGAGAGAGGTGGCTATCTAAAAAAAATATGTTTCAAAAAGAAAAAGATGTATTCAAATGAAGAGAGCATGAACTCTAGCACTGTAAATGTGTATCTTCAGCAATGTATGCACTATTACCTCATTTAGACTTCATATATGTACCTCAGTAAAGCAGATGTTAAAAGATTTTGAGAAACCTTTTGTGTGTCAAAACTACTGATAATTTGTATGAGAAAGAAGAAAACTCTCAAAGATTCCTTACTGCTTAAAAATGACCAAGGTGCAAAAGGAATTAAAAAAGGGGAGTCTCATTGCAAGACAGTGTTCAAAGAATTCACATATGAAATTGTGGATGTACTAATTAATATGAAAATTATCAGTTCAGTTGGCTTAAGTAGCAGAAGTAGAAGAAAGCATTAAGTTTATTAGTATTTTTAAAGGATTCCAGACATGATATAAGGTACAGACTGTGACTGACTAATAGAAACTTCAGTAAAGAATATGCTTTGTACATTTTCTTTGGCTGTACAGATGCTTTTAGCTATAAAAAAAAGTATGTCTCTCAAAATTTTTCGAGCTTCTTATAGGACATAAGAGGACACACAAGAGAAAAATAGCAAAAACTATAGCTACTAGAACCGCATGCCAGTCAGCCTTTACCTCCATCCCTGGGGAAGGTAATGGAGCAGAGAGTTCTGGAAACAATTTCCAAACACGTTAAGGACAAGAAGGTAATTGGCACTGGTGAGACACATCTGGAGTGCTGGGTCCAGGTCTGGGCTCCCCAGTACAAAGGAGACATACACATACTGGAGGGAGTCCACTGAAGATGAATTAGAGTGTGAAATATCTCCCATATGAAGAGAGACTGGGACTGTTGAGTCTGGAGAAGAGAAGGCTCAGGGGGATCAACATGTATAAATACCTGATGGGAAGGTGTAAAGAAGACAGAGCTAGACTCTTCTCAGAGGTAACCAACCATATGGCAAGAGGCAATGGGCACAAACTGAAATAAGGGAAATTTGGTTTCAATATTAGAAAATATTTTCTTTCCGTTAGGGTGGTCAAACACTGGAATGTAGGTAGGAATTTGTTGTTAGTCTCTAATTCTTAATCTAATCAGGATGCCACATTTATTTTTCAGTAATACTACAACTTCCTATTGTAGTAATACTAGCTCTTTTAGTAAAAATTAATAAAGGAAAAGCTCATTAATAATTCCCTAAAATTATTATGCTTGAAAAGTTACTAATATCTATGCCCCCTTTTTGATGTTTTTCTTGCTTGTCCGTGCTCCTCTAGGCTCTAAGGCTGATCACGTCTCTCTGAAGCAGGGACATGGTGGGGTGTCATTATTAGAATCATTATTATCATTAAAGTTGGAAAAGACCTCTAAGATCATCGAGTCCAACTGTCAACTCAACAACACCATGCCCACTAAACCATGTCCCTAAGCGCCTCATCTACACGTCTTTTAAATACCTCCAGGGATGGGGACTCCACCACTTCCCTGGGCAGACTCTTCCAATGTTTCACCACTCTTGCAGTAAAGACATTTTTCCTCATGTCCAATCTAAACCTCCCCT
>NW_008795018.1:6885256-6891791 GCF_000699145.1 Aptenodytes forsteri
GGCATTGAGTACCTCAGCCTTTTCCTCATCCTCAGTGACAATGTTCCCCCCCGCATCCAATAAAGGATGGAGATTCTCCTTGGCTCTCTTCTTGTCATTAGTATAATTGTAAAAACATTTTTTGTGGTCTTTAACGACAGCGGCAGAACTCACAAGGAGTTGTCAACATCCCAAGCTCTCTGTAGGAGGGGAGTTTGATGTTCCCTTAAAGTCTGAAAGCTGCACTGTACCCTCCACCAGCTTCCACCAGCCGTTATTATGCAGAGACTTTCTCTCTGGGTTTCTCATGCCTTTACTGTATGTTGTATTCACAGAGCTTCAGCTATAGCACAGTAGGGGCAATAGTCACTTGACCACTAGGGAACAGCTAAAACCAGGTCAGGCCAAGACAAACCCTGACAAACCCTTAGACCCAGCACTGTCTTGTAAGTAAAAAGTCTGTGGTCCTTTGTTATTAATGGCAAAAATAATATTTACTGGTTACTTCACCCTGTTTCTTTTTCTCTTTCCCTTAACATTCAGTACTGCCATATGTGGAACTGAGAACTTAGGCTCTTAAGATGCTTGATTTGTTGAAGTGAAGAAGGTCTTGTACAAGGTGATAGTCTGCTCAGGGTTTGTGCAACTTATCCCTCAGGATTGTCCTCCAGAAGAGAGAGTTTTCTAAGCAGAAGGATCTCAAATCCTACTTACTTAAGAGGCACAAAGGTCAAACCGAGGCTTGAAGCAAATCAACAGACACAGTCCGAATAACAGATTAATCTTTTTTACCAGCTATGTGTGCCTGAGATTTGAAACGGTCTACCCTTCCTCTTGCTCTGATTATTTCTGCTATTCTCCCTGTCTTTAAAGTCCAGAGTCTGGTACACACTGTATCTTGATACCTAATTTACAAGCTACAAACTGATACAGTTAAAGCAATAAGGCTTGTGATGTGAAGCTGGGAGGTGTTATTTCTATACAACTTCACACAGGAAAGTTGAGCAGAAAGGTTAGTTCCCACTGCTATACTTGGCATTATGAGTTGGTTTAGGGGGGTTTGTTCTTAGTGTTTATCATCAAGGGTTTAAAAACAAAGAGGAAACTTTTGGGTTATTTTTCAGAAGCTTAATTGTTCTGAGTTTTATTTTAAGCATTTCAGAGCCAAAATCAGCCATAAAGAGTGGGTTCTTCAGCAGAGATCAGGGTATTGGCGTATAAACAGCCTCAAGAAAGCAAAACTTGGTTTGTCTAGAATAATACATATTAAAATGATTGTCTCAAAGACATTTAAGTAATAAAAAAAGTGACATTACATTTAGATCTGAAATAATTTTCTTTGGTTTATTGTTTTGAATTTTTTTCTCTTTTCCTTGTTATTTTTCCTTTCTGTTTTGTTTGATATTTCTTGCTAAGTAGTAGTTTCATATGTCTAGGCACTACTTCTGCTGAAGTGGATCTGAAAGCTATTACAAAGCTGAGCACAAGTCAATATCATACTGTTGTGAAAAAAGGAAAAATCTTTTTTCAGTCTCAAAAAAGTGCAGTCTGTAAGATGGGTAAAATAGGTTTTCTGCTCTTCTCTGCACTCTTAAACATCAGATTAACTAGATTTGGGCACTGTACATCTGGGAAGATGGGGGCTAATTCAAGAAAATCCATATTGGAAAAGCAAGAATGCTTAGAGATCAGGTCAATATGACCTCAAATTTAGGACAGTTTAAACTAAGGGGATATGCTAATATTCAAATATGTTAAAAACTATTTTTAAAAAAAGAAGGCAATAATTGACTTCCTATATCTACAATAAAACAAGAAATTAATTGATCTAAATTGCAGCAAGGAAAACTCAGAACAGATATTAGGAAAAGCTTTGCCATAATATGAAGATTAGCATAGCCTGCCTGGGCTGCTGCTTGCCTAAGTTGCACAGTGGGTATGCTGTGCCTGCTCTTGTACCTTACTGAGCTTGATCTTCCTTGCTTTCCTGGTTTGAGCTCCAATCTGCCTTTACATTACAGACTTGCATGGCAGTCTGTCGGCTAAACTTGGTTACCATCACTGGACCAACACTGCTCTTCTTGTTTGGGTGCTATGGGTCTGCGCTTTTGTTGGAGGGAGTCATTGTCCTGCCTGCCTGCTGTCACCCCCAGCTTATGTTTCCTTACACAGCAGTTCAACCCTGACATCTCCACTTCAGGAAGTCCTTAAGAACAAGCTAAAAACTTTTGCAAAAATGACACAAATGCAGCTGAGCTTGTTTTGGGGTAGGAACGTAGGTTACATAAACCTTTTTAAAGCCTTCTAGTTTTGTATTTGTGATTATAATACAGGTCATTCTTACAATAATTTCTATATGTGTTTGATGTTTTTATTATTTACAGGTATTTCATGTGATTACATTTCAGATTATTAAAGGATTTACTTTTTTAATTGGTATTATTGATACAAAGTCTATTGTATCTCAATATTCAAAGTGTTTGCATTTGATTTCTCTTTTGTATTTTATACAGGTATCTATTGCCAGCTAAAGAATCAGATCTCCTTATGTTCCAAAAAATTATAAAATTTACCATCAGGGACAGGAAAGAGAAAGGATTAAAGAACATCTGTGTATGCCAGGCATCCAACAGTGAAACTCTCTGAGGAGTTAAAAATACACAAGATACCCCTATTCTAGCAAGTTGCTTTATGTTCATGCTTTGTAGAAGAAGGTATTAGAGAGATAAAGGAATATATTTCTTTTTTGTGCAGCTTTTTAAAATACAAAGTCATCACATCCCATTGCTACACTGCACAGTAATTGATCTAAGATAAGATAAAACAAGGACTTGCTAACATTACGAGGGAAAAAAAGAATAAATATAAAGAATATTCTTTACATTGTGACTCTAAGCATTCCCATCTAGATGGCCAAGGTAAAAGACAATGGGAGGGCTTAGATATAAAGGAGTTTTAAAAACAACTCAGAAATTGGGAATCGTGTGAGTGCCCTAATGACTTCACCATGATAAGTTTATTTGCTAAGTCACTAGAAAATAGTAAGAGCATAAGCAGACAGAGAAAACATTTTCAGTCTTTTCACCTGTTTTCTAGTGTGACCCAGATACTCTTTCACATTGTCTAGTTTCTTATAAATGCTCAATGGATCTTTGTTGACTGTAATTATGTGCTGAGTGATAGCAGAAACTAAGTCAGACTTAGCAGCAACATTTAAAACCAGCACTGAGTATTTTTTTAATATTTCAGTGACTGTGTCTTATGATTGTGCAACTGAAGAATACTTAAGTTCCTTTCCTAAAACTTCTAAGTAGACTGAAAAATCTATTTTTATGTCTCTGTTTTCTGTATTTGTAGCTAGATATTTGTATGTAATTGCTACAGTAGACCCTTCATGGATCTATCTGACAGTAGCATTTCTCCCTCTGATTAAGTACTTCATGATTTTTGTGAAAAATATTTTCTTTCTCCCCCATTTCCTATATTTGAAGTTTATATTTTAGTTGAATTTTTAGTATCTCCAAAGATGGAGAATCATAGTGTTTCTGGGCAACCTGTTCCAGTGCTGCAATGATGAAAATAAAAAAATAATCTCTGTAGTTAATTTGATTTTCCCTTGTTGCAGCCTGTGTCCATTTCCTCACATTCTATCCCTGTATACCTCTGAGAAGAGTCTGGCTCCAACTTCTGTATACTGTGTTGTTAGGTACTTGAAGACAGCAGTAAGATCTCCCTTTAGTTAGCTCCTACTAAGTCTAAACCCAGTTTTCTCATTTTCACTTCACATGGTGTAGTGAGCTGTGGCAAATAGGACAATGGAAACAAACACAGAATGTGGTGAGCCTTGGTACAGACTGTGGATCAACAAGTGACAGGGGAACAATACCTAAAACTGTGAGAAAAGTTCACTGTGATATCACCATGGGCTGATCTGATTAGAGGCCGGTGCAGGCAACTCTTAAGGAAAGTTAGGAGTGGCCACCTCCTCCAGCCTCCCCTGCCCAGGACCCTCCTGCTCTGCTGTTGGAGGCCATCCCAGTACCCCAGGGACCCAGGGTCTCTGCCCAGGCTGAGGAACACTGATGCTGCTTTCCACTTTGCAGGTTCAACCAGCAACGAAGCTGAGCACATATCCGAGACACACAAACACACAGAGGACAGTGACATGGCCGGTCACACAGACAGTCACAGAGAAGGTGCTACCTCCAGCAGCACCCACATTCAGGACTCACACCAGACATAGGCACAGACAGCCATGTCCCCTCCTCCTCTTGGGCT
The DNA here is from genome assembly GCF_000699145.1 of Aptenodytes forsteri. Taxonomy (NCBI): domain Eukaryota; kingdom Metazoa; phylum Chordata; class Aves; order Sphenisciformes; family Spheniscidae; genus Aptenodytes; species Aptenodytes forsteri. The sequence goes on from NW_008795018.1 coordinate 6,889,514, forward strand.
GGCAGAGGCAGAAGGTCACTGGTGCAGCACACACACCACACTCGCCAGGTTCACAAACCCACACACATTCACGGATCCCCGGAGCACTAGCATGGCCTTTCGGTCCACCCAGCACCCCTGCCCGGAGCCCAGGCCCCCTTACCTGCCCCAGGGGTCCCCAACTTGCCAGCTGGTCCAGCTGAGTGCTCACTGCACACACGCAGTGCTCACACACTCGTCTCACAGGCACCCCACACTTGCGGGTCCCCCCAAACACCAGCATGGACCCTCCGCCCGCCTGATACACCTGCCCAGACCCAAGGTGACCAAGTGCAGGGCTCAGACAGACAAGTATGCTAACTAGCCCTGTTTTACACTTGTCTGGCCCCTTTTATACCTTTTTTGTCCATTTCCCCACTTTGTTCCTCCCTGCTCCCTCTTCCCCTGCCTCCTTTATCATTTGCCCCTCAAGTTTGAGTCCCTGTATGTTCCTGTTTATGGCCTCGTCTTCTTCTTTTTTTTTTTTTTTTTTTTTTTTTTAATTGAAAAGGCCCTTGACCAGATATCCTTAGAGGAGCATACAGTCTGTTTTCACATACCCTTACAGTATCTAGCTGTAAAGACCCACAGCAGTAGAGACTGAGGGAACACTGTTAAGCAGATTTCCAAACCACACAGTGCCATGTCACTGAGTCGATAACTGTGGTGGGTCTCCATTGATGGGTGTGCATGAGTTATGGGAGAAGCTTTTCCCTGACAGCCTATCTTTTGCTTTCTCTGCTTGATAAATTGAACTCAGCAGTGTTGCTTTTTCCCTCAGTAACACATCCTGTGCTCCAACCCCCCAACCATCCTTGATAGCCCTCCACTTGACTCAATTCCAGCATGTCAAAGTCTTCCTTGTACTGCAGACCCAAGAGTGCAGGGGACAGTACTCCAGATGCCAACTGGTGGCAGTTGGCTTCAGTCTTGCTAATACAGTCTGGCAGGTGATTGGCTTTCATTCTTTGTTGTAAGGGCCTATTGATGACTCATGTTTAGCTGCTTGTCCTGCACATCCCTATGCCTTTTCTAGCAGCCTGCTTTCTAATCAGCAGGAGCCTAGTCTGCACGGTTGCACTGGAGTTATTCTGCCCAAGTGCCAGACTTCACATTTGCCTGTGTTGAATTTAATGAAATTCCTCCAGTCTGTTGAGGTCCCTCTGAATAGCAGCTCTCCCCATCATATCAGCTGCTCCCTACAACTGGTTATTGTCTGTGGCATTGTTGAGGATTTCTGTCCCATCTTCTAGGTCTTTAATGATATTAAATAGTCAACAGAGCTTATTTTCTCTTCCTAGAAGGCTATCAAATAGGCCAGGCATGATTTGGCCTTGCTACTTCTTTATCAGCTGTTCCTAATCACCTTCTCGTCCTTCATGTAACTGGACATGGCTTACAGAGGGATCTGGCAGACTGATTAGCTTCTAGTTCCCTAAGATTTTCTTCTTATCCTTCTTAAAGAAAAGAGTAGAGATTTGCCTTTTTAAATACTTGTCTGTTCATACCTACAATAGTGTAAAGGCAAACCACTGCAGTTGCAGTGAACAACTATGGAATCATTTCCATACAATATGCTTCCCACAATGATGAATGTGATTTATAGGATCAAAAATAATTCAGCTTCTCTAATATTGTGTATTTCACCATGTTGTTTTTAATTTATGAATACTGTAACAACTCCAAAGATTTATCATGCTTTTGTAGTTTTCTCTCATCATTAGCAAGCAGAATACTCTGTGTCCGTATAGCCACGTGACTTCTGCACTACACATAGGGAGGGAGCTCTGTTCACAGCTCTTCTTTTGGGATGACATTAGTTTCAGCCTTTTTTAACTCCACATCATCAGTAATCAACACTACCTCTGCTCACACTACCATCAGCAAGAGCATAACAACCTTCAGATTGTTCCAGAGTGCTATCATGTTCCTGACAGAAGAAATTTACAATAAACCATAATCAGCAGACACTGGTCAGAATTCATTCTCACTTATACTGATGAAAATCCAAAGCCAGCTGAACTTGGTTAAAATGTTATCAGCTGACTCAGGCCTGAGTTCTCAGATGGTAACAGAATTTGTCAATTTGAACTCTGAAGTATAATTCTTTGAGTTTATGTTGGTACATCTGAAATATTATTGACCTTTGCCAGTCTAGCTGATGCTTGCCAGTGTCTGTCCAGTAGATCATACAGTACTGTGTTTCATTATAATTATGAATTTTGATGATAGTAAAAAAAAAAAAAAAAAAAAAAAAAAA
>NW_008795018.1:6892816-6896936 GCF_000699145.1 Aptenodytes forsteri
TTTCTCTCTCAAAAAAAAAAAAAAAAGGCAGGTAAAATACACATGGATCTAAAATCTAAGATATACAATGTGAAGAGAAATGTTCCAGCTTAAGGATTACTGTGAACCTGATCCCATATTAGCTTTACATTGCAAATCACATAAAGAGAGCACTTAATTCAGAACAAATACATAAAATTAATGAAGTCCAGCACTCAATCCTATTAGAAAGAAGTGGTTTAGTAAGCACTTTAAGTTTTTCTGTTTCTTTTAAATCCTTAGCAAACTTTAATATTCTTTTCTATATGCAATACAAAGCCCCAGAATTTGTCTATGGACATATGTCCATGTGTCTGTGTGTCTGCCTGATTATGAAAAGTAATTAAGAGTTTGGAGCATTAATAGAATGCTTCCAGAGCATCCTCCTTCATAAAAGTTTCAGCAATTTTTCTTTCTTTATGATGATGATGATGATGATGATGATGATGATGATTATTATTATTATTATTCACAAAGCTGGAGGAGAGTAAAATGGTTTTGTTTGAATATGCAGCATGTAGAGGTAGGGACTGATAATATATCTAGCAGTATTACTGATTTCCAGGTGAGTCAGTTCTGCAAGCATCAAGCTGCTAATGCAGACAATGATTCTGTCATCTGTATCAAATGTATGTAGGACATAAACTTTCTGATTCAATTCTATGTTAGGGTTTAATTTATTCCTTTCAAGCTTTACATATTGTCAAGGCAGGAAAGGCAGGCAACCAAGCAGAGTTAGTAGAAAGAGGTCCAATAATCGGGACTATCCTAGAGTCAATCCTGTGCCGAAAAGAGAAAATTTAAAATTAAGAGAGCTAAAGAATAGCGCTATACCTTTGAACATAGGTTCAAGGCCTAGAGCGTCGCTGGGTGGAGTGTAAAGTGCTTTTTCTTCTGGGCCTTCCTGAATTCCCTATAAATAAAGATGAGCATCTTCTCTGAAGCTCAGATCACCCTCAGAAATATTTCTGCTAGCACAGTGAATATCGTCAAGAGAGCTCCTCTTGACCATGAATAAAAGTAAAATTGTGAATCCTAAAAAAAAAAAGGAATTTCAAGATTTGGACAATTATTGTTTTCTGGTTTTAGTTTTTCAAGTTAAATTCTTGCATCCATCTCTCCTAAATTAATGAAGCAAGGATATACATCTTTCAACACAGAAGAAAAGGTTCTCAATCTATTGTGCTATGATGAAAAATGTCACTGGTAAAAATTTATGATTTTTAATTTCAGACTATATTTGGGACTTCTTAAACTGGAAAATGTTTTCTTCCCACTATACAGCAAGCGACCTACTCATGAAATTTATTTATTGACATTGTTGATATTATTCTGACATTTAGTTTACAACTTTTAGGGTTTTTTACAACTTTTTTAGTCTTTTAGTTTTTACAATTTTAGAAGTTTACAAATTTTAAAGCCTTTAAAATGGTGAACAATGTATTATTTTCCACTATTCAGTAACTCAAAAGTGGGCTAATGTAACTATTCTCAAAAAAATTGAGTAGCAAAACAAAATTAAACATACATTTATAAAAATATTTCATTTAGACCATGAGTGTTCAAGTAAGAAAACAAAAAGATGTGACCCTATGAAAACATGAGATACAACAGAAATTATAATAAATATTTCTCTTCATCATTTAAATATCTCATAATGGAGGTTTAGCTCAAAGATGAGAAAATGATCTCCTTAATTAAATACTGAAAAGGTCAATATAGCTTAGGATAACATTGGTCACTATCTGCGGACATCTATTTTAGTGAAAGTATATGGTTTGTCTTGTCCAGCTTCTTTTATTTTTTCACCACTCTTTATTTTCCCTAAAAAAAAATCACAGTAAGTGCCAGCAGTATGCCTTTCTACTTGATCATTAGATCAGTATGGAGATGGCTTTTTCAGTCAGAAGATGAGAAAGTGATGATGTTGCTTTAAAAATTTCACAGTGATAGGAAGATGAGGTTTTTGACAATAAAAAGAGCTGAACCTACTAATTACAGAGAAATAATATAAATCATGATGATAGTGGTATTTTGGTCCTACTTTTCAGATAAGTATAAGCACAAAATTGCAAAAGCAACATTTGATATATGAAACCATACATAGTTTTACAATAGACATATATCTGCTTTCATCATTCTATCAATATTTTTATTTTATATATAAAACCTCAAAATATGGGTCTTATTTCTTATGATCACAATGATGATAAATATTTAATACATATGCCCATTAAGTTACTCAAAATCCCTGCTTCAAGGAGTTATGCTAACTGAAGCAGAACAAAAGGTACAATACAAACCTTGATATAAGTATGCTGCCGGATTGAGCACTCTTTTAAAATTTTTTGCTTAGGCAACCTAGTTTCAAACTTTCACTTTCTACTACCGGAAACATAGCAGAAATTAAATGCTGTTCTGACACATCTGAGAAATCACTTCCTAGTAATTTTCCTTCAAATGTTAAGACCTGATTCAGGTTGAGATTAATTTCAAACCTGTGTTTAGAGATCTAAAAGTTAGCCTTCAGAATCTGAGCAAGGTTCACTTTGCAATCAATGAAGAGAAAATAAACATCTCCAGAAGAAAATTCAGTTTGTTATAACACAGATATCTACCATAAATTAGATGAGTGTCTTTTGGAGATATTTATTACTCTCCTTTGGACATAATGAGAGTTTAGGATAACTTAGATGGCAGCTGGTAGAGATCTAAATTTAGATGAAATTGCTGTGTGCCTTATTACATGCCAGTAAGTTTAAAAGGTTCTTTTCTATGAAATTCAACTGACTGTAAAGCCCATTTCAAGGAAAAAAATGCATCTACTCTTTGGTACTTAATCTTCCTTGTCAGGGCTAATAAATTAAACATATCCAGGACCATTTTCTGACACCAAAGCCAGCTGCCACAGAAAGGTTTGTGCCTGTACTGTTGAACTCTGCTGCTCTCCAAACGAGTGTAGGCACAACCACCCAATGGGGACTGGACTCTTGCCTGTGCAACGGTGCAGAGTGCCAGACGATCCAAGCCAAACTGTGCCTGGGATTGTTCCCACGAGTTAGCTAGATAAACAGTCAGTACCACAGACACAGTTAATGTCTGTGACACTAACTTAATTTATGAAATGATTAACACTTTCTTGTCTGTCAATGTACTTTGCTGAGAGTGTATAAAATCCAAAATTACTGCTACATTAACAGATTACATTACTGACGAGCATTATTGTGGTATTTACCCATGAAACAATTATGTTCCCCTTAAGTGAAATGGACAACATGAAGTGAAATGGATATGTTACCAAGAATAGCAGCAAACAAGTGGTTTCTTAGTACACACTTCAGTGGTTTTCAGATGCTTAAAAGGATCACTGAAGCACTGTGCAGATACATTCATTCAGTACGTCAGAGTTCTACAAAATGGTAACACCATATTCCTTTTCATCCTCTAGTCTGGGATTTTAGATCATAAAGAAAACAAAATTTCAAAATGGATCTTTTTGTTCATACACTATATATGAATTGTGCGTGCTAGGGTGACCTTAAATTAGCATTTTAAAATCCTGGTTTAGTGCCATGAAGAGCTAATTTTAGGGGCAGCAAACAGGAAAATGCTGGTTTCTGGCCAAGGAAAAGGGCCTCCTGGGTAAGTTACAGAACAATGAAAATAGGAAGTAAAGCGGCCAATATTGGGCTCCGCTTACAGGCCCTTTGAATCAATAGTCATGCCTGCTACTTGAAAGCAACAACCTGGTGCTAGAATATACAAGAAACCCATCACTTTGCAAGTTTGTATTTTAATGTCATTACATCTGAATAATATTTTAAAGACATTAAATGAACATCTGAACATTCAACTGGCAAGTAAAATTTAGGGAAATTTGTTTTCTACCAGAACAGTGGTACACACAAATTACTGTAATATACAATTTATTGTTTCCTTTTAATTTGAATCAAGGACACATTTCTCACGGATGTGCTTTTGGGGCTTTTCAATGGAAAATTTCATTTGAGCAGCTTTGCTTTATCAAGTTATAATGTGTTTATCAAGTTATAATGTCACTACACTCACTACCCTGGACTTCAGGAGAGCAGACTTTGGCCTC
>NW_008795018.1:6898652-6899597 GCF_000699145.1 Aptenodytes forsteri
TTATTGCAGCCTATCGGTACTTAAAGGGGGCTTATAAGAAAGATGGCAGCAGACTTTTTAGCAGGGGTTGTGGCGACAGGACAAGAGGGAATGGCTTTAAAATAAAAGAAGGTAGATTTAGACTAGACAGAAGGAAGAAATTTTTTATGCTGAGGGTGGTGAAGCACTGGCACAGGTTGCCCAGAAAGGTGGTGGATGCCCCATCCCTGGAAACCTTCAAGGTCAGGTTGGACGGGGGTCTGAGCAACCTGATCTAGTTGATGATGTCCCTGCTCGTGGCAGGGGGGTTTTGGACTAGATGACCCTTAAAGGTCCCTTCCAACCCAAACTATTCCATGATTCTATGATTCTATGTTTCTTAGGAAAGACCCCAAATATTTTAGTGTGGAAGAACTAGAAAGAGCCACTGAAGAAAACACCACTGAGGTTTGTGTTAGAACCATTCTGTGTTGCAGCGCTTTGGGCCAAACTATGGCAAAGGTAATAGTAACTAATTCTGCAAATACAACTGTCAGATGGTTTGCTTCTGAAATTCAACTACAAACATCAGAACTGACTGTTTAGTATTTTCATACTTAAAGGGTAATGGTTTAAATGTCAAATATCTTCAGTAAACACTCTCGTTCAGTAAACTCTTTGCCCTATACTTTAGTAATTAGACATAAGGCCAAATTGTTCTCCAAATGCCTGAAGTTCATGGTATTACAGAATGTAGGTCAAAGGTAATTCATAAAAGATTCACATTTTGAGGAGGAGAAAGAATGTATTTGGGAGACAGTCCTGAAGGGCAAAGGGGTCCAGGAAGGCTGGACGATCTTCAAGAAGGAAGTCTTAAAGGTGCAGGAGCAGGCTGTCCCTGTACGCTGTAAGAAGAACGGGCGGGGAAGACGACCGGCCTGGCTGAACGGGGAGCTCTTGCTGGGACTCAGGAAAAAAAGGAGAGTT